>NC_056695.1:60723189-61026219 GCF_018350215.1 Panthera leo | reverse complement strand
TCCTGAGAATTAAATTAGTCAATTCATAAGAGCCCTTTAGAACAATGCCAGTCACATAAGAAGGACTCAAGAAGTGAAAGTTATTATGCTGTTGATGGTATTTGTCCAGATAAGAATCTCAGGTTTTTGTCTACCTCTTTTTTGTACATACTCATCTGTCTCATAACATTTTAAATACAGTTTTAAAATAAGTTGCATCAGGTTTGAATAACTCTAATTGTACTTCTCACATTCAGAAACAACTTGCAATTCCATTTAACGTAGACATCAATAATGAAATCTCTAGAGGGTGAGTGATTTCTACAAATTTTTATTCATTACAGAGAGATGAGTAGGTATAATGGTGAGAAGAATTGGTTAGCAGATCAGAAAGAACATGGGTTTCAATCCTCTCTCTGCTGAGTACTATGAATAATAGAATCATCTTAAGAAATTTAACTAACCTCTGGTGTTCCCTATATGTAAAAACAGAAATGTTGTGAGTGCTTAATAATAGAGCATATACAAACTTCCTGGCCCATAGCAACTGCTCAATAAATATAAGTTATCATTATTTTTTAAACTTACTAAAGAGCCAAGGGGAAAATGTCGATTTTGTAGCCTAAGCCATTTCTCTTTCTCGGTTGTATGCATATTTGTTCCTGAAACAGGATGAATTCCCAAAACATCATCAAAGGACAGATTTAAGAGGCACCTGGGTGGCTCAGTTGGTTAAGCATCCAACTCTTGATTTCAGCTCCGGTTTCACGATCTCATGAATCATGAGATCGAGCCCTGCGTCGGGCTCTGCAACTGACAACACAGAGCCTGTTTGGGATTTTCTCTCTCTCTCTCAAAATAAATAATCTTTTTTAAAGGAAAGATTTTAACATTGAAAAAAATAATAATAAATCTCCTTGGGGTTGATATCAGTTGTTTCACATAGCTCAGAGCCATTTTTTCTAACATGAACCTTTACAATAGTATCAGGAAGGAGTTAAACACCCTTAATCCCAAAATTCCTAGGTTATTATTTCACAAGAAGAGGAATCAAAGTCAAATTCACATGAAGACTCTCTTCTTCATGAGTCCATGTGGCAAGATGTGCTTCATTGTAAGTAACTTATAGAGAAGCCAGTTATGTCTCTAGGAAAGACTGTATAAGAATCAGAGATTCTCATGAGCTTGCACTTCCCAACCTGCCCACTTTGGAGCAAAGCATTCACACCTAGAGAAAGACTGAATGCAGGGATTTACAAAACATAAGAAGGACCAAGGAGCCAAAACTTTCCCTGGGAAAGGTAGCTTCCTAAGTGGTCAAGAATGGAATTTTTAGAGAATACATCTTGGCTTGACCAAGGCTATACAAGGGAGATTGTTGCGGAGATACTTATTAGGTGAAAAGAGAGATGGTACATCACCTTGGATCACCCTGATGAAACTACAAGTCCTTCCCCATTTCTCTTTATGTGATTCAAGGGTCAAATTAGACATAGAAAGTCCTAACGGCCCACCTGTACTGCTCAGAAATTCAGGAATCCATTCCTATTACACAACTTGGGGAAGAGTTACATGTTCTTCTGCCACACCCAGGCAAACGGGCCACCAGAGTTCTCCTTGTGGATGACTTGGGAAGAAATTCTGACTGCCAGACTCCATAAGCATGAGGCATTAGGATAAAATTGCTTTCTTATTCCCCCCTTCTCCACTTTTCCCCCTTCCCCAATAGATTTGGGAGAACCCTAGATAAAGAGAGTCCAGCTATACTTCATTGCCCTGAACTTTCATCTATTAAATAGATCCACTATGCTACTCTCAGAGAAAATTACAGCCAAAAATATCTTAAGTCTAGGGCAGAGTTCAGTATGTAAAGGCTGTATTACTTAGTCTTTGTGTTCTTGTTCTGGGACTGACAAAGCCCAGAGGAGCCATCTTGAAAGTGTCCTAAAGATAGAGACTTGGATGAAGCTGCAGGAGCCCACCAGAAACACCAAGGACATGGTTGACACTGTGAGTATATTTATTAGTTGAGAAAGCAAAGTTAGGCTGTGATGGAAGATTAATCCCAAATGTCAATGCTTAAAACAATAAAGGTTTATTTTTCATTCATGCCACATATCCACTTCAGCCTTTGCTATTCTGTAGCTATACCATCTGGAACAGTTACCTCTCTAAATGGCAGAAGAGAGGTGTCTTGGGTCGGGCTACCTGGGAGACAGATCAAGATGCTTTCTATGCAGAATGCTTATCGGGCAGTAAACTTGGAATTAGCATCTACAAGAGAGACAGAAGTTGGTTGGGCAGAGAACTGTGATAGAATAACAACAAAGACCTTGGCTAATCCCATGGGAGTTCTGGAGCTTGAATGGTTGTTTAGAGTTGTCTCACCTTAAGACAAGGGGTCTAGGCCTTTATTATCCCTCACTTATCTTCTCCATTAATTCAGATTCCTGGACTCTACATTACTATTCTATACTATATATAGTATATTCTATACTATATATATTCTATACTATATTCTATACTATATATTCTATACTATTCTATATTCTATACTATATTCTATACTACATACATTATATATATTAGACTATATTCTATACTATACTCTACTATATATACTATATTCTATATATATTCTATACTATATTATTTATATTCTATGCTATACTCTATACTATATTCTATACTATATTATTCTATACTATATTCTATACTACTATAGAATATATATTTTTCTATACTATACTATATTCTATAGTATAATAATATATACTATTATTCTATACTATATATACTATATTATATACTATAGTATATTATTCTATACTACATATTCTATACTATATATATTCTATACTATACTGTATATATACTATACTGCATTTTATAATATAGTATATTCTATACTATACAAATTATTCTATACTATATTCTATTCTATACTATACTATAGTATATATACTATATATTCTATCCTATATATTCTATTCTATACTATATATATATTATTCTATACTATATCCTATACTATATATATTCTATATATATACTATATATACATATATACTATATATATATATATATATATATACTATATTATTCTATACTATATTCTATACTATATTCTATACATATATTATACTATGGCATCCAGTTCTCTTCAAATTGCATATTCTCATATTTCACATCATCATAATAAACTTCCATGCCTGGACACCTACTAATTGCCTCTTATTGGGTCTTTCAGATGGATCTTCTTAACCACCCACCTGATTCAATTTCTGGTAACTGAAACCCTGAAACCTTGGGACTCAGCCAAGACCACTAAACTGGAACAAAAAGAAACAGATACTTTCTCAACTTTAAAATTCATTGAAAGCATATTTTCTGTGATCAGCTATTTTTCCCCTATTAATCACTTGATTCTTTCTCACTATCTTTGTATATACACCTTACTTTTCATCATTAGAGAGATATTACATACTTCATCTGGACAGTGCCCTGTGCTTTAAGGACCTGGGCCAATTATAATTAAAGCAGGATATGGATCACTGCATATATGGCATTAGTCCTTGGACACTAGGTAGCTATTAACCTACTTTAATAATTGACTGAGACTATTGATTCTTTAAATATAGCTATATGTTTCTATCTTAGTGGAACCAATTATAGTTTATAAGCCTATTGAAGAACAGCTGACTTCTCAAAACTATCTCAGGGAGATGAGAAATCATGAATGACCACTAAAAGACCTCTAACCCCCTGGATGACTGAGGCTGGACTACTGTTTGAGTCCAGCTCAAACGTTCCATGAGTATTTCCACTGAAATAGTACCTAGAGATGGAGAGACAGTATGTGAAAAGCAGGAAAAGCTATGGAATAAGCCTTCCCTATTATTTCACTCATAACTGAGGAATTTGAGTCTGTCACCCATGATATAATCACTCTAGCCAATAATAAAATACAGATGGCTCTGCAGTTAAAAAATCAGTGACTTTGATGAAGATATTAAAGTAGGTATAATGAAACTGGACTAAATATTTGGGTAAAAACAGTTTCTGCAAAGGCAAATATTTCTTAAGCAAAGCATAGTACCATGAACAAAATTTTAATGGGGTTTGTAAAATTCTATCAGATATAAGTTTAAGAAGTTAAGATCATTGATTTTGAAGCAAAAAGAGAAAGGAATTGCATCTTGTCTGTGCCACCTTCTGATTATGTTCCCTTGACTTCCACTTCCTCGCCTTTAAAATAAAGATAATGATTCAGGGATGTGTATAATGTATACAAAGTGCCGAGCACAGCACCTGGAACAAATAAGAGCAAAGTAATTGGAGCTATTCATTCTGTCAGGATGTTTTCAGCTATAAATAACAGAAATTTCAACTCAAGGTGGTCTAAATAACAAGGAATTGAAATGGCTCCATAACTGGAAATCCAAAGTTGGGGTAGAGTTGACTTAATCTAGTAATTCCAACTGACTCTGTTTCTTTGTAGATATCTTAATTCTGTCCCTTGCCATGTGCCAACTTCATCCTCAGGCTGGTAGCTAAATGGCTGTCCAGTTGTGAGCCCCAAAATATTCAGAAGAAAAGACCTGCATTTTTCTTTTTCTTTTTTTTAACATTTTACCAAATGTATTTATTTATTTGTTTTAAAATTTTGTTAATGTTTATTTATTTTTGAAACAGAGACAGAGACAGAGGGTGAGCAGGGGAGGGGCAGAGAGAGAGGGAGACACAGAATCTGAAGCATGGACCTGCATTTTTCTAAGACCTTTTCCAGAACCCTAACTTTTCTTCATGCCCCATTGGGTCAAATGTCTGTGCCATTTCCTTGCTGCTAGGGGAATGTTCTGATCTGATTGGCTTAGTCCTGTGTTCCTAAACCGATCACTAGCAAGGAGAATGTTACCATGAGTAGCTTAAAATAACCAAAGATCACTACTACAGTTGAGTAGTTCGCCTGCAGCACAAGGGCTTCTTGGAGGAGGTGGTAGATAATCTGGACAAAATCAGGATTCTGTTATGAAGGAAGTGGATAATAAATGTTGTGTAGGTAACCGAAAATGCCCAAAAAAGGGAATTTATAATTTGTGGAATTGAGGTCTTACTTAGACCTTTTTATGTACTAAGTAGTATAATATAATACAATATAATTAATATAATATAATAATATATATAATATAATAATACTCACAATAGCCCTGTGAGGTGGGCTTTATGATACCCACTTTGCACACAGGGAACTGATTGTCAGAGAAAAAAGTGTCATGGGTCACAAATCTAGAGACTCGTTAAGAGCCAGAGTTACACCTCTGTGACTCGTTCCTTTTCTGTACAATGAGAATAGCAAAGTACATATCTCATAGGGTTTTGTGAGGATTAATTTGAGTTCATACATGTGACATGCTTGGAAGAGTGCCTGACACCTAGTAAGCAAGTTGTAAGCTCCCTCATTGTCATAACTTCATTTCATAGAATCTAAGAGTCCATCAGTGGTAAGAAACTCCATTATTTTCCATTACTACCACTAAGAGGAAAGAAAGAAATGCTTCTGATTAAAGTATAACCTAGGCCATTCTTATCACTTATAATTTTGTATTATATTTATTGGAAGAATGCTTTTGGCTTAATTAAACATAGATTCTTTTATCGTAAATCAACTTTGTGCACACATAAAAAGGAAAATGGAAGTGAAATAAATTGGTTAAGGTACTTCTAAAACCACTTCAAAACTCAGAATCCTAATCTTCACCACTTTCCAACTTGGAGTCATCAGTCAATATCCAACATATTCCACGCAACAGCCTCTGTGCCAGAAAGAGTGCTGGTGATTAAGCCTTTCCTAAAATAACTCGTAATACTATGAAAAGCGTTTACTGAGGGTCAGACTAACATGGTTTTGTAATTATGTAGAGTTAATTTTCTTTGATCCAGCTCTAGAAGTATTGCCAATACTCAGGATAACAATTGGTTAATAGTAGTTAAGAGTTGTCTTCTCCAGTCTCCAGGATTTCCTTCCATGCTGTTGCCACCTATTCAGCATGTTTCGATGCTGACACCGTGAATGTAGGTACGGGCAATTCTAACCTTGTCACAGCTGCTGCCTCCCTAAGACAGATTATAAAATGCCATGAACTGAAAGGTGCATCCCAGTTTCAGACATCTGAAAATATGAAAGATGTGAATCTTGCAGTTGGTGAAATAAAATACTCTTATCCTTATAATTATATTTATTCTTATTATTTTTTAATCATTGACATACAATGTTATACTAGTTTCAAGTGTACAACCTAGTGATTTGACAATTCTATCTACTATGCAGTGCTCACAATGATAAGTGTAGTCACTATCTGTCACCATACATTATCACATTAGTACTGACCACATTCCCTATGTTGTGCTTTTCATCCCCATGACTTATTTATTTATAACTGGAAACTTGTACAGTCTAATCCCTCTTTCACCCATCACCCACCCGGGTCCTCTCTAGCAACCACCAGTTCTCTGTATTTATAAGTCTATTTCTGTTTTGTTGTTGTTGTTGTTTGTTTTGTTTTGTTTTTTAGATTCCAAGTGTATGTGAAATCTGGTATTTTTCTTTCTCTGTCTGACTTATTTAACTTGGCATAATACTCTCTAGGTCCATCCATGTTCTCATGAACAGCAAAATTTCATTCTGTTTCAAGGCTGAATAATATTCCTGTGTGTGTGTGTGTTGTGTATATATATATATATATATGTATATATATATATATATACACATATGTATATATATGCATGCGTGTGTGTATATATTACATCTTATTTATTCATTCATCAATCAGTGGGCACTTGGGTTGCTTCTATATCTTGGCTATTGTAAATAATGCTGTGATAAACAGGGATGCATATATTTTTTTTAAGTTAGTATTTCTATTTTCTTTTTTTAGTGTTTATTTATTCTTGAGAAAGAGAGAGAGCACAAGTAGGGGAGAGGTAGAGAGAGAGAGAGAGGGGGAGACATAGAATTTGAAGCAGGCTCCAGGCTCCAAGCTGTGAGCACAAAGCCTGATGCGGGGCTCAAACCCACGAACTGTGAGATCATGACCTTAGCCAAAGTCGAACACTTAGCCAACTGAGCCACCCAGGCACCCCCCATTCTCTTTGAATAAATACCCTATTAGTGGGATTACCAGATTGTATGGTATTTCTATTTTTTAATTATTTGAGGAATCTCCATACTGTTTTCCAGAGTGGCTGCACCAGTTTGCATTCCCACCAACAATGCATGAGGGTTCCTTTTTCTCTGCATCCTCACCAGCACTTGTTATTTCTTGTGATTTTGATTCCAGCCATTCTGAGATGTGTCAGGTGATATCTCGTTATGGTTTTGATTTACATTTTCCTAATGACTAATGATGTTGAACATCTTTTCATATTTCTGTTGGCCATCTGTATTTCTTCTTTGGAAAAATGTTCAGCCTCTCTGCCCATTTTTAATCAGGTTATTTGTTTTTTGGTTGTTGAATTGTATGAGTTCTTTGTATATTTTGGATATTAACTCCTTATGGAATATATCATTTGCAAATATCTTCTCCCCTTCAATAGGTTGCCTTTTAACTTCATTGATGATTTCTTTTGCTTTATTGATGGTTTCCTTTTTAGTTTGGTGTATCCCCAATAATTTATTTTCGCTTTTGTTTTATCTGTCTCCAAAGACTATAGCCCTGATTGTTAACCCAAATCGGATGTCAGTAGCAACATAGTGCTAATCAAATAAACAAAAACTGAACACAAATTGTATTACACTTCACTCTTAGGGAGAAAGTTAAGTTAATTAAAGGAAAGAGACACCAAAAAAGGTCACACTGGGAAAGTATCATGTTTTATTGATTAGAAATAATAAACACAGAGATTTACTTTGGCAAGCCATCCTAAGAAACTTTTTTTTCTTTTTCTTTTTAGAATAGGGCAAAGAATCAGAAACTTTGAAGTGCAAAAACTATTGAAATGTCCATCTAAGGTCATCCCTTTGTCATCATAGGCAAGAGCCTTGACATCTGTATTTTTAACAAGCTCCTCAGGAGATACTGAGGCTTAACGTGTGTAGAGTGAATAGACCACCAGTGGCCAATGCACAGTTAGGTAACTTACAGGAGCTCAGACAGGAGCCACTTAAAAGGGCACCCTAGTAAGAAGGGTGTCTGCCTTGATGCTTAGATTCATAAAGAGTTAATGGAGAAGGAAAAACATTGCTTCTCACGTTTCCTTTTAAAACTTGCTCTGTTGGGGCGCTTGGGTGGCTCAGTTGGTTAGGCGTCCAACTTCCACTCAGGCCATGATCTCGCGGTTAGTGAATTCGAGCCCTGCCTCGGGCTCTGTGCTGGCAGCTCCGAGCCTGGAGCCTGCTTCGGATTCTGTGTCTCCCTCTCTCTCTGCCCCTCTCCTGCTCATGCTCTGTCTCTGTCTCAAAAATAAATAAAACATTAAAAAAAAACTTGCTCTGTTAAAAACAAAAACTCCTTTCTGACTTACTGATTGCTATTTTAATGGCTGCTTCTTTGGTCGAAAATTGGTATTAGTTAAGAATACAGTCTCTTAAATGGAAAGACTCCTTTAGGAACCATAGACAAAACACACCTGTAGGTCAAGTCTGAAATTTCACAGGTGGGATGATGGATGGTGCCCGTGTCTGTGAGACACAATCACCAACATTCCAGGATGCATGAGGGATAGGCAGGTGGTCTCTTGAATGCTACCTCTTCTAATAGCTTTGCAGAGTTCAAAAACATCTTAGTAGTTCTTTAAAAGGCTTATAATTAGCTATGTCAGCTAAGACTATTTAGAACCGTAGAACATATCCTACCAAGAATTGTCACAAGAATACTACTTTTCTTTTATAATGCCAAGATGTCCCTTCTAAAGATATCACAAATGTCAAGGTTTCCTTTATTAATTTCTGCTGCACTTTGTTAATTTAGTTTGTCAGTCAGCCAGTCTACCAGTATCTTTTACATTCCTACTCTTTGCCAGGCTCTATAATAAATGCTGCCAAAAAGAAAAATGACTAACACTTGCCGCTCCTTCCTGAAGAGACCAGAGTCTAGTGGAGACAAATAAATAGATAATGACAGGAAGAGAATATGATGTGTAGTTTGATAGAAAGAAGCATAAGAGGCACAGAAGTAACTGAACCCGAACTTAAGAACTGGAGTAAGTCTGTGTTGGAGGAAAGACCATTTGCTATGGTTAATTATAGCCTGGTTCTCCCTGGAAGTTCTCAGTCTATTTTTTTTCCTTTTCCTTAGGTAATCAGAATACAAGACAGGGCGTGTGATAACTATGGCAGACAGCTTTGCAATTTTCTTCACTCCTCTTGATGAGTAACTGTATTTCTTATAATTCATTGTAGTTTAACTTTTTGAAGTACCAAGAAAAGGCAGAGGGAACTAGTTTCGTATCAGATTACTTTTGTGTGTGTGTGTGTGTGTGTGTGTGTGTGTGTGTGTGTGTGTGTGTTTTGCCTTCCCAAAAGGGGGGGTGGGGGGGGTGGGGAAACAGTAGCTCTTCAATTTCAGTAAATACAGTAAAACAGACTTATTCCTCCTCTTGAGGTATTTATTTAACGAGCAATGTTTGGAAATTGGTATCACCTGGATGCTTTGATAGGCCATGGTTGGGATAAACTTTATTTAGCATACTTATCCTGAATAGCAATTAGAAGCCAGCAGACTCTGGATGAAGAGCATACAGAGATTTTTTTTTGTACTATTTTATTTTGTAACTTTTTAAAGCTAGAAATTATTTCAGATTGAAAAGTTTAAAATATATACGAAAAAGGAAACAAAGAAAAAAGGAAGGTAGCAGGATTTCACCAGGAAGGGAAAGGCAGAAAAAGGTAGTGAGAGAGGGAACTCAAGTAAGGGTATAGAGACATGAACCCACATGGTGTATCCAAGTATGTAGTTTAAAAGGCTGGAATATAAGATATCCAAGGCATAAGGGATAGGAAATAGCATGAGCAAATATAACTCTAAGGAGACAAGATCATAGAGGAACTTGTATACCATGCTAAGGTTTTTATTTGTATTTTGTAGGGTTCCAAACCCCAGTGAAGTGTTTGCAACAGAAAAGTGACTTGATTACATTTGCATTTTTAAAAGATCACTGGTGTCAATATGGAGATTTAATTGGAGGAAGATGAAGCCAAGGATGAGGCAACCAATAAGAAGGCTATTTAAATAATCCAGTAAAAGATTATGTGGAATTAGAAAATCATAAGACAACCCAAATTATGATTCAAACATGATTAAAATTGCAGTTGAAACCACAGAGCACATATCACAATGGCATTTTATGAGATATCTCAATAGAAAGGAAAGTTTTTGGCATTCGAGCCCTTGAAACCACAAAGCACTGAGCTAATCATGATTTATTATAAAAATATGGAAGAGAGAAAAATATTTGTAAATCCTTTACTACAAAAAGTATACTGAATAAAAAGAATTATTCAGCCTCAGTGAAAAAAAAAACTAAACCTATCGTACTCTATATATTGTTACTATAAAATTGAGATTATGGCCAGTTTGCTAAAAGGGGACAAGGATTTCCTGTAATACTTTGCTTTCTAATCACTAAGATTTGTAATTTTCTCCTTAATTGAATCCTTAATTCTAAGTTGCTGCAAGTTTGTTTTGCATGTTTGTGATTAGATGTATTTTACTCACTATATGTTTGTTTACAGGAATTTTCACTTGCTACATTATGAGGTAGAAAATTGAGTTTTCTCATTAAAATTGTAGTTTACACTGACTTCTTTCTGGAACACTTCTACTGTATAAGATGCATGAATTTGAAAGTGTTGATCCTTGTTGTTTGCTTTTTTCCCTATAGACATATTTGAGAATAAAATCTAATGCATGATTCCACAACATTCATTCAAACCAGGTCTGTTTCTTCCACAATGACAAGAAGGCTAACCTAGAATTCAGATGGTCATGGAGAGAATCAGATGTAGTTAAGCAATGTTGTAGAGGCAGATAAATGGGTCCCACTCTTTATAAGATAATCAATGATGAAAGAGTGGGGGATACTTCCCAGATTTCTGTCTTAAGTGATGAGGAATATAGCAGTGTCATTAACCAAACTGCAGGAGAAAGAGCAGCTTCAAGAGATAAGTATCACTTCAGATATATTAAATTGAATATGCCTTTAGTTACATTCAAAAGCATATTCAGCAGGTACTTGAAAATATGGATCTGAGCTTGGGAGAGACACTGGAGTTGGCAATAAAGATTTGAGGATTAACAATGTATTAGTGACAGCAATTGCTATGACACCAATGCCCATTGAAATAACAATCCTTTACATTTGTAGCATGTGACAATTTTTTAAGCACACTTACCATATAATATCTCATCTGAGGTAGATAGTTCAAAATTACTCCCATTTTACAGATGAATACACTAAAGACTAGATAGGTTAACAGTTGCCCAAATTCACAAGTCCACCTTAGACACAGATCCTCTAATTCTAGTACCAATGTTCTTTGTATTGTTCCATATTGACTTGATGAAATCATTGTGTGCAAATCTGTGGGAAGGACTGTGACATTAAATACTATGCTCTCCAACTTGGGTAAACCTAATCATTCAGAAACAAATGTTGAATTCTCCATCGCACTAGAATTGTAACTAATTAAGCACACATAAACTTACACATGCTTAATTCTGAAAGTTCTGTAGGTATTTTTTACCATCCTCCCACAGTTGGGATCTGCTTCCTTCATGTACTTCTGGAAGTTTCCCACCCCTTGTCATGGGGGAAAAAGGAGACTTGGAATTAACTAAGTGCTATATTGCCCTCTACTTGCTCTCCTGTGGCAAGAAGAATTCACTTGTCCTATGCCATTTACCTTAATCCATAAACACATAGAGAGGACAGAATGAGTAAACTGTTGGATCCAACATGTCATTCTTATGGACTCTTCACGAAGAGTTGATAGGGAATTTAGGTGGGCACAAAATCACAGACGAGCAGTGTCATCCACTGCGCCATTGAATTTGGCGATCCAAGTTACTCAGACCAGAATGTTCTCTAACCTAAAATATATCTCTTATGGAGAAACTGGTTAAAACTCATAAGTATGAGGTTATTTATTTTCTAGAGGGAAAGAGTTTTGAATATTTAAGGTGAAATGGTATTGAATGGGATGAATAGGATTTCAGAAGAAATTTTTTAAAGAATGTGGCCTACTTAAAGGCAGAAAGCAAGAACTATTTGTGGAGTGGAAAGAAGTAGTGAAGGACTCAGAAAAGGAAACAAAAGCAATGCTGCTAACAAAAAAAGCACTGGTCTTGGAAGTAGTGTGCACTCAACCGTGCAGAATTGCATCTACTTTAAAGTACAAAATGAACATTTTTCAAGTGGAGCCACAATAGTGGCTATTGAAATGCAGCAAAATGATCCAGAAATCAAAAGATATAAGGCAATCTCAGCAACTGAAATAAAGCTCCAGACACAACACTACTCCCAATCACACATAAATGTCAGACACCATATATTTTATACCCAAAGATAGCATTAAATTTAATGGGAATTTTACATGCACAAAGACTCTGGAGTTTGGATACATGAAATGAAGATTTGAATTGCTAATTTTCAAGAATGGATCAGGGGGACCCCTATAAGCCTTGGAAAAGTAAGACTTGGGATTTGAGCAGTTTTTCTTTGGTGGGTGTAGATTGCTATTGGCTGAGTAAGATGTTCTCGGTTGGACTTCCCTTTCTATGTCCCTTTAATGTAGAGACTGACAAAGCATCTCATACAGATGGGTCCATAAAACATCTGGAAATAAATGAGGAAAATAAAATCAAAGGTAGGTGATGACAAAGAAAGAAAGAAAGAAAGAAAGAAAGAAAGAAAGAAAGAAAGAAAGAAAGAAAACTGCAGGGAAGAGTAAGGCTTATAAAGGAGAGTCAGACAAAGGACTTGAAATAAGTAAAGAATATAAACAATTGGACAATCTTTTTGTGTTGATCAGGTAAATCTTATCCTTATTAGATATATGGTAGACATTAAGAAATAAATATTATCTCTTACAAAACACAAAAAGAGATAAGAATAAGCATATTCTAATAGTCAATATCACTTGGGATAGACTTATTTTAATGCATTCACTATGTCTGCATTTTTCCAAATGAGCATGCTTATTTTTATGGGAAAATGTCTTATTTTAAATAGGCATGATTACTTTCTAAGAAAAATCTTACAGTTCAAGCATCACCAGCATCTATAATAATGGTATACCCCACAATTTAGGCCTACACAATATCCACATTGTTGAAAGAACTGAATACGAGTTAGAAGATCTGGTTTCCAATTCCTATTGGAATTTCTATTACTAGCTGTGCATTTTGGGCAAATCACTTTCATTCTCTAAGCCCCCACTTCCTAATAGATGAAACTTAGATGTTAATGGCCACCCACTCCACTCACAGAGTAGGAAGAATAAACAGTAAAATGTATTTCCGACTACAGTGACATCTACAAAGTGTTAGTGTGGTATAAACAATGCTAAAATGCACAGTAGATCAATAACATCTACAAGAGTCACATTGTAATAATCTTCACATTGTTTTTTTAATAATGTGCCATAATGTATTCTTCTCTTTAAAAATGCAAAAACACAAAAATCACATAGAAGGAAATGAAAGTTAACCATAAATATTACCATCTTAAAAAAAACTCCTGTTAATTTTTTTAATATGTATTTTTATGGTGATATATGAATGTTGTGTCAGGCAGAGAATAGGTAGAAAAATGAATTCTGAGAAGCAGGATTGAAATAAAGAGAGTTAATGAAGGGACTGCTTTCAGAAGTGTGGGCAGAGTTAAGGGATTAGACAGGGCATGGTGAGGCACACAGAGCTAGAACAGGAACAGAGCTAGAACAGGAAGTTAATACCACCCTCTCTCCGGCTAAAGGCCACGGAGAGAAAAATACAGATACCTGGCAGGAGCTGTGGTTACAGAGAACCATAAATTGATACAAAAGAGGGAAGAAATCAAACCCTGGATCACTTTCTTTGCCAACCCTCCAATTTTACACTAATGCCTTCCATTGGCCAAAGCCAATTCTAAGCCCTCTGATGAAGAAGCTCCCAAAATACCATCTGTAAGAGTCAGTCTCTTCGGGCACACAACAAAGCAGTCAAGGATGGAAAGTCAATCTGATGGGAAGCTGATGGGAAAGTCAAGCAGAGAACAATTAGAATGTATATTAAAATGGAAAATAGTTGTATTTAGTTAGTTTTGTATATTAATCTTCCAGTTAACATTGTATCAATGACCATGTTCCCATATTACTCTAAGTCTTTCCTGTGGCATAATTTTCAATGACCTCATAGCATTTTATCAACAGGATATATTACAATTTACTGGAAATAATAAATTATTTCTTTTTTCTCTTCTAAATATCCTATTTATATATCAATATTTTTTATTTATCTCAGAGTGATCTTATAACCTCTTGGATTTAGGATAACTTGACTAAAGTTCTTGCTCCATGTGCCAAATTCTCTTCCAGCAGAAACGTGAGAGTGCCCGTTTTAGTACAAACTCACCAATACTAGGAATTTCCATATTTTTAATTTTACCATTTCTATCAGCAAAGAAAAACCTATCCCATTTTAATTTGCATTTCTTTTATTAATAGTAATATTAAACATGTTTTCAATTTCACTATTTCTTCTGTAGGAAACCAAGTTCCTGCCTTTTTCTGGTTCTTCTTTTACAAGGCATCATTTACAAGGACATTTGAAATAAGATGTTCTGCTATCAGTTTATTCTCTAGTTACTTTAAGTATATTTGTTTTACTGCCACAAATTATTTTCTACCATTTTTTTTTAATTTCCAAGGCATAGGTTTTTAGGTGAAATTCCAATTTAAAAAATCTTTGAAGCTTAGAATTCCTTATTGTTTTGTAAATATAAAGTAATAATTTTGCTGCACCATCCACCATTGACATCTGGGATGAATTATTTTAAATTTAGGAAGACAGAATAGAGTGAAGATGGGTAGATGATTTGTCAAAGCCATTGAAATGATACATTTTAATAACCTAGTCTTCAGGTAAATAAACTAAGATCCCATGGCAGATTGGAGGAAACATGGCCACAATATTTGCTAACTACTACCTTGTAAAGGTGAAGCATTTTTCCCCACCTCTTAAATCTGGGCTGGCCTGTGTCTTGCTTTGACCGATAAGTCATGTTATGTGGTGGGGAAGTGATGTTATGGGGATTCTAGAACCTGGGATTTAGGAGACTTTGCAGTTTCTGCTTTCACCCTCTTGGACCACTACTATGACCTAGCTACAGAAGGAAGCCTGTCCAGCTTAGCAGAATAAGAGGCCATGCTAAAGGAGAACTGGGTGCCTTTGTCTGCAGCTGGTACCAATAATCAGGCTTCCAGCTCAGTCAGCCCTCCAGTTGAATGTAGCCATGCGAACAAGTTCAGGAAAAATCAGTAGTGGAATCACACAGCCAACCCACAGTATTGTGAGAAAAAATAAATCATAGTTGTTTGAGTCACTAGAGTTTGTCGTGGACTGTTTCTCAGGAATGGTTAATAGAGGCAGATCTCATAAGAGGATATGTTTCTGAACCACTGACTGGTTTCAGTTTTATCCTACAATACAGATGCAGGAAACAATAGAACATGAAAGCTTTCTCCTAGAAGAAAATGAAGAAACAGAATGTGAAAGAATCACATACAAGTTGATAAAAACCAAGATATGTTAGTTTTTGAGAGGAAGAGTTGATTAATAAAATTAAATTATATGTGTAAACCACATGACAACTACAGGGTAAATCGACTTCCAGGGCATGTGTGAGCTTCTTTGGATCCATCCTCCCATGGAAAAGCCACGTTGCCAGTCTGTCCAGCTCTGGGCACCTGAGGTGCCTCAGGGCACAGAATGTAGCCACTGTGGAGAGACAAAGCTGGTAACCCATGGGTGTTCCTAGACCCACCATATTCTACAGCAGAAATCTGAAGAATTCAAGGATTCTAAATTCATATCTGGTCTTCCAAGTTATAATGAAGGAATATTTACCAGGATAAGAAGACAAAAATTTTAAGTTTATTAACTTGACTTAAAACTAAAACATTCAGCTTTGTGTTACCTTGGCCTCTGCCGCAGTCTTTTCCAGGGCTCCACAAGTGTTACAATTAGTCCTAACCCTCTAAATTGCAGTCCATTGATCCCTAAGGACACATCAATATATTCTTTCCCATCACATGTTCACTTTCGATTCTAATATTTTCATCATTTGAGTTTCAGTTGAACAAGTTTTGACTTGGCACTTGCTATGTACTGAATAAAAGGTGGTGCATGATAATTACTGAAATAACTCTTTAGTTAAAAATAAACATCCCCAATATTTCAAATTTTGGAACATTATGAGATGGTATTGAAAATGCTGATGTAACTTTAAGCAATTTTGTTTGCTTTTTATAGCCTCATTTCTAATTCCTTTTTAATAAGTATCTGAAATGTAGTTGAGATTGTAGCTATTCATTATAGTTTTCTTTTACTGTGTGTATTTCCTTGTGTGTGTGTTTTAATGGGTTTTCTTTGCTCTGTAATAAAATAAAAAAGTAAAAAACGCTCAAACAGTAACCAAAACTGTGAAAGTATTCTATGGCTAATTCCCTGAGCCAAGAAAGTAGCAAAATGGTTGGCAAGAAAGGGAGGATTCAAGAGATACTTGAGAAGAAAGTTACTTGATACTTGAGAGGCAAGACCTGAGTAGAAGGTGAGGGTTGAAGAGAAGAGAGAGAGGAAGAACCAAAAATGATGACCAGGCTTCTGGTTAGAGCGTTAAGAAGGTCATGTTGCTCATTGAGATGGGGAACACCATGAGTAGGGAAGCAACTGAGAAAATTAAGATACTAATTAAATGCCCAAATGCTGCATGTGGAGAATGGATGAGGCGGCAGAAAGTGCTATCGCAGTATGACTCTTCTTCTAATTGATTAAAGCCATGATCATCCCCATGTTAGAATAATCATCCTGTTTGGTCACTTTTAGCATGTCTATTTGGATCTGAAGCCCATTTCTTGCTTTTATTTTGCCTGCTATTCCATTTAACTAGTAAAGCACTCATCCTACAACACTACATACAGACTCCGAGGACTTGACTCCTAGAACCCCTGTTGGAAACGCTACAGGGAATGAAAACTGGGTTCGAGTCTGGCTGACTGCCGTGCTTCCTATTAATGGATAGAAATGTAATATTCATTAAAAAGAATTCAGACTTCAATCGCTCTAATAATCATGAGCTTCTTTCATCAATGCATAATAGAACAAAAAGATTGATGTTCATTAGGAATGACTTTCAACATTTTTTTTACTTCTTATATAAAAAATAAATCTGTTCAAAATCTTATGAGGTCTGAGATATTTCTGGTCTGCTTGGAAACAGTAGGCAAGTTTTTATACAGTTGTTCTACTCTTCACCAATGTAGCCAATTTAGAATATTCCATTATCTGGTGAAATTTAGCAGCCTAAAATTGCTTTCAGTTAAGAAGCCCCTCACTTCTCTCCTGCTTACAAAAATATTGTTTTTTAAAAGGACATTTAGTATGACTAGGACATTGTGTGCCTTCAAATTTTTCCTATAGTGGGTTATGAGAGAAATGAGGAACAGGAAATAGTCATCAATAAAGTTACTCCATTGCCCATATAGAGTCCCCCAAAGTTAGAAAATGAATACTTAATATTTTCTAAGTGTCAATAAAAGACTGAATATTTTCATCAGAATAAGACCTTGTCCATAGGCATCTGTATTTTCAGGGGGTCAAAGACATGTGAGTCCTCCAGAGTGCATGGCCGCTTTAGATTGTATAGACTTTCCTTGTGATTTTAAAATGGATTCTTGTTAAATTTGAAAACCTGTCTAGTTACAGACTCAAAAAGGTAGAATTAAAAGGACCCAAAGAAATCACACAATTTGACTTGGTCAGTTACAGCATCACATTCTCCTGGCCATCGTGATTGATCCAAGGATGGACACATGACCCAAAGCAGTGTGACACCTGGAGACTGAAGCTGGGAGGGAATCACACATCCTGCCCTCTTCTGTTTATAAATGTTCCAAGTGTAGTGAATGAATGATGTTTGTTGGTGTGTACTAAAGTTTTATATATTGAATACATGGATGAAAAACTGAGGCCTAGAGAGATTGCATAGTTTTCCCAAAGTCACAGAGAGATGAAGTGATAGTAAGGAGTCTATCAAAAGAGATTTTTCCCTTAAAAAGTGGCTGAAGCATGAAAATAGCCTATTGATTCGTATGACTAAAATGTAGTAGAGAAGGCTTCAGACACACTGGATTCAAGAGCTCAAAAGATGTCAAGGTTTGGCTTCTCTTTATCACTCAGCTTTGTCTTTCCAGGTCATTAGCTTCACCCACAGGCTCCACAAGGTGATCACTAGAAGTCTAGGCCAACCTCTTCCTATGGCCAAAAGTCCCAGAAGGGGAGGGGGAAAAAAGCATGCAACTTTCTCAGGGGTCCTAGCACAAGCCTCATTGGGTCTCATTGACACTGACTGGGTCATGCGACCAGTCTTCGATCAACTGCTCTGGCTGGGAGATTGTGATATTCTGATTGGCCTACTCTGTGTCACATGCTCACTCTGAGCCAGTGAGAGTCAGCTCCATCTGAAGAGATGTATGGAAGAGAGCAGGGTCAGAGTGGTTCCTGAGGGAGAATCATTCCATTAACCAGAAAATACTGGATGGTTAAAAACTACAGATGCCTACTACAGCAGCCAAGCAGTGTCTGGATCACCAACAATCACTTCGAGAAAGAAGCTATTTCCTCTACTCCTTTTTGCCTTATAATTAAAAATCTCTGAACAAGCTTTGGGAAAGAAAAAGCAATGAATAGAATAGGGAGACTCAATGGACTGAATATAAAACCAAGGTAACTTTCTAACCAGCTTTCTTATTCTTCCAGACCATTAGCACTGGGATAGGGGAGCAAGGGCCTCCCTTCTTGCACTCACTGCCCAGTTTTGATTTGGCTACAGCCTCCTCAACACATCGCTGCTCCACTCAATCTGAGGCTGAGAGTTGGACATCCCATAGGTCTATGAGAGATAGAAAGAAGATGGTCCCCGTATCCCCAAGATAAAATTTTCTTATGCTCTATGTTCTTGTGTTCTTGTGTTATATGTTCCACTGACATATGTTCTTATGTTCTATGCTCTTGTGTTATATGTTCCACTAACATACAAATTAACAGCTGAAAGCAGTGACTGAAGGTCTATTGAGAGCAAATAGGGGGCCCAAATGAAGTATCATAATGGGGTGGTGGGATCCATCAGTGGCAAATTTCCTGGTTTTCTCAGTTTTACTGAGGAACCAGCCAGACCAGACTCTGCCAGGCATATTCATATTTATAACTGAAGGCACTATGTTCCACTATGTCTTCTGCAACCTCTGCTTCTGGACCCCAGATGATCCGCACATGGGATCATCTGCTAACCTGCTTCTTAAGGCTTGTATTAACCATGCAGACAAAACTGAGCTCCCTTTCCTCCTTGTTGGTTTCAACATCCCTAGAGAAGGAAATGATTGCCCCAACTTGCATCGTTTGTTCAACTGTAGCCTGAAAGTGAGGACATGGGGAACAAAGTGGCTGCTCCCATGGTGACAGTTTAAATCAAGGGGAAGTGGGTCCAAAAACAATTGGGATGAGGAAAAAGCAGAAAATATAACAAGTGTCTAGGTCAGAGTGATTCCACTGCTCTGGCTGGGTGCTTCTATTGCTGCTGCCTTTGGAAAACTTTAAATCTTAGGCCAGGGCTATACCAAGGTATTCAGGGGCTTATAATTTGGTGTCCATTCATTCATTTAATATAAAAAGAAAAATATTTTGCACCAATATAAATCACATTCTTCCTTCTTAAGTTCAAAATAAGGAATTTATTACATAGTTTTTAAATTCATTTCACTAATTTTTCTGTCAGTAAAAACTCACAGATGTTAGACACATTCTTGTTCAACATGGATGTATATATGTATATACATAAACATAAGTTTTTAAACTTTGTCTCCAGGTTTAACATCTTTCTCACTTACAGAAAATATCTTTCTTACTTTTCTGTAGCTCATAGTCTCTGATTTACTTTTATAATTTTTCTGAGCCAGATAACTTTTTAAGAGACAAATTAAAGTTCTTAAAATAAAATATGAAAATAAACATAAAACACAACATAGTGAGGTCAAAATTAAACATACATTCATATATGTAAAGACATTGAGTTTATTCCTTTTCCAGAGTTAATCTAATCTTCCTAACAATCCCTTGGGTTATTGGATAATAGAGAAAAAACTTGAAATCAATTTTGTCTATTAAATTTACCTAACTCAATGAAATAAACAATCTCTTTACATGATCCAATCTTGTTCAGATAAAGTTACTTCCCCTTTTGTATTTTTTTTTCCCCTCCTCTTGCTCCTCTCCAAGATGGCAGGTGATTATTGAGGGGCAGGTGATTATTGAGGGAAAGAAGGGCCCATGTGGCCTCCCAGTGGCAGGGAGAGAAGGTATCATTTTCCTACACATAAACCCTTGCATTCTTCTCTAGCTACCTTGATCACTAAAATACTGTAGTATCCTTTGGTTTCCTGGTGATGAGTCATCCTGCTGGTATCAAATGAAAAAAATCTGTGTGGAAGGTGCTCTTACTTTGATCAGTGTCCTCTGATTACCCCTGCCCAACCGGCCCTTCCTTAGTAATTGCTGATGTTGTGTGTACCTCTAAGATCTCACTGCAATTCCCAGCTGATTCCCAGGGAGAATGGTCTTCTTAACAGCAGTCAGCTGAAGGCTCACTCTACATCCCTCTGACATCCCTCTGGCTACACCCACCAACCAGTGCCATCAGCTACTTCCCACATCTCTCTGCAGAATCTGTGAGAACTTCTTGGTCTTCCACACTGTAGAGATGGAGTTCTCTCTCTGCATAAATGCCCTTCATCAAGGATTTTATCCTGAGATGGCCACCACAGCTTGGTATAGGAGGAGCCATCATGAAAGCTGGTCTCTTCTCAACCTTATAAGAGAGAAGTTAAAGGTATGTCTACTTTTGGATCTTCTCCTCAACCCATCTAATACATCTCTGTTACAATTTCAACCCCGAAGAAGAAAGTCAGGACAAGTGTGTTGCAACTCCTATTGTGACTAACTTCGATTCCCTTGTCCTTTCATTTTTTTCTAATTGGGGCACCTGGGTGGCTCAGTTGATTAAGCATCTGACTTCAGCTCAGGTCATGATCTCACAATTCGTGGGTTTGAGCCCTACATCGGGCTCTCTGCTATCAGCACAGAACCCACTTCAGATCCTCTGTCTCCCTGTCTGGCCCTCTCCCACTTGCACAAGCTCTCGCTCTCTCTCTCTCTCTCTCTCTCTCAAAAATAAATAAACACTAAAAGATTTTTATTAGGGGGCTCCTGGGTGGCTCAGTCGGTTAAGCGTCTGACTTCAGCTCAGGTCATGATCTTATGGTCTGTGTGTTCAAGCCCCATGTCAGGCTCTGTGCTGACAGCTCAGAGCCTGGAGGCTGCTTCAGATTCTGTGTCTCCCTCTCTCTCTGCCCATCCCCCACTCGCTCTCTCTCTCTCTCTCTCTCTCAAAAATAAATAAACATTAAAAATTTTATTTTTATTTTTATTAGATTATAGTTGGCATACCAATGTTACATTAGTTTCAGGTGTACAACATAGTGATTTGAGAAGTTTCTATGTTATGCTATACTCACCACCAGTACCATCTGTCATCATATAACACTATTATAATATCATTGACTATATTCCTTATGCTGTACCTTTTATTCCCATGACTTACTCCTTCCATAATTGAAAGCCGGTATCTCCCATTCCTCTTCACCTATTTTGCCCATCCACCCCAGCTGGTAACTATCAGTTTGTTCTCTGTATTCATAGGTCTTATTTTGCCTTTTGTTTGTTTGTTTATTCATCTGGTATTTTTACATTCCACATATGAATAAAATTATATGGTATTTGTCATTCTCAGTCTGACTTATTTCATTTAGCATAATACCCTCTACACCCACCCCGTTGTTGCAAATGGCATGATTTCATTCTTTTCATATCTGCATAATATTCCATTATGCATACACACACACACACACACACACACACACCCCACATCTTTATCCATTCGTCTATTGATTAACACAGATTGCTTCCATATCTTGGCTATTGTAAATAATGCTGCAATAAATGTAGGGGTGCATATGTCTATTTGAATTAGTGTTTTTGCTTTCTTTGGGTAAATACCCAGTAATGGAATTATTAGATCATGTGGTATTTCTCTTTTTAATTTTTTGAGAAAACCCCATACTCTCTTTTGCAATGGCTGCACCAAGTTACATTCCCACCAACAGTGTACAAGGGTTCCTTTTTTTCCCATATCCTCACCAACACTTATTTCTTGTCTTTTTTATTTTAGCCATTCTGACACGTGTAAGATGATATCTCATTGTGGGTTTGATTTACATTTCCCTGATGATTAGTGATGCTGAGTATATTTATAATCTTTTTGTGTGTGTATGTTTTCTTTGGAAAAATGTCTCCTGGGGTCCCCTGCCCATTTTTAATTGGATTGCTTATTTTTTTTTGGTATTGAATTTTGTAAGTTATTTATATATTTTGATATTAACCCCTTATCAGATATATCATTTGCAAATATTTTCTCCCATTCAGTGGGTTGCCTTTTTATTTTGTTGATGGTTTTCTTTGCTGTGCAGAAGCTTTTTATTTTGGCATAGTCCCAATAGTTTATTTTTGCTGCTGTTTCCCTTGCTTTAGGAGACATATCTAGAAAAATGTTGCTATAGCCAATGTCAGAGAAATTACTGCCTGTGTTCTCTACTAGGGTTTTTATAGGTTCAGGTCTCACAGTTAGGTCTTTAATTCATTTTGAATTTATTTTTGTGTACAGCATAAGAAAGTGGTCCAGTTTCATCCTTTTACATGTAGCTGTCCAGTTTTCCCGGCACCATTTATTGAAGATATAGTCTTTTCCCTATTGTATATTCTTATCTCTTTTGTCATAGATTAATTGACTATATAAGCATGGATTTATTTCTGGGCTTCTTATTCTGCTCCATCAATCTACATGTTTATTTCTGTGCCAGTATCATACTGTTTTGATTACTACAGCTTTGTTGTGTATCTTGAAATCTAGAATTGTGATACTTCCAGCTTTTTCTTTCTCAAGAGTGCTTTGGCTATTCAGGGTCTTTTGTGGTTCCATGCAAATTTGGGAATTAATTGTTCTAGTTTTGAGAAAAATGCTGTTGGTATTTCGATAAGGATCGCACTGAATCTGTAGACTGCTTTGGGTTGTATGGACATTTTAACAGCATTAATTCTTCCAATCCATGAGCATGGAATATTTTTCCATTTGTTTATGTCATCTTCAATTTCTTTCATCAATGTTATATAGTTTTCAGAATATAGGTCTTTCACCTTGTTGTTTAAGTTTATTCCTAGGTATTTTATTCTTTTTTGGTGTAATGATAAATGAAATTGTTTTCTTAATTTCTCTTTCTGCTACTTCATTATTAGTGTGCAGAAACACTACCAATTTCTGGATGTCAGTTTTGTATCCTGCAACTTTATCAAATTCATATATTTCTTCTAGTAGCTTTTTGGTGGAGTCTTTGGCATTTTCTATGTATAGTATTATGTCATCTGCAAATAGTGACAGTTTAACTTCTTCTTTACCAATATGGATGCCTCTTATTTCTTCTTATTGTTTCTTTCCTGTGGCTAGGTCTTCCAGTACTATATTGAATAAAAGTGGTGAGAGTGGACATCCTTGTCTTGTTCCTGATCTTAGAGGGAAAACTCTCAGTTTTTCACCATTAAGTATGATGTTAGCTGTGGATTTTTCATATATGGCCTTTATTATGTTGAGGTATGTTCTTTCTAAACCCACTTTGTTGAGAGTTTTTATCGTGAATGGTGTTGTATTTTGTCAAATGCTTTTTCTACATCTATTGAGATGATCATATGATTTTTATCCTTTGTTTTGTTGATGTGGTGCATCATGTTGATTGATTTGCAAATATTAAACCATCCTTACATTCTGGAATAAATCCCACTTGATCATGGTGAATGGCCCGTTTAAAGTATTTTTAAAAGGTTTGCCAATATTTTATTGAGAATTCTGCATCTATGTACATCAAGGATATTGGTCTATAGTTTTCTTTTTTTGTGTTATCTTTGTCTGGTTTTGATATTAGTGTAATGCTGACCTCCTAAAATGTATTTAGAAGTTTTCCTTTGTCTTCTATTTTTTGGAATAGCTTAAAGATAATAGATACTAACTCTTCTTTAAATGTTTGGTAGAATTCACCTGTGAATCCATTTGGTTCTGGATTTGAATTTTGGGGTCATATTTTGATGACTTATCCAATTTTGCTACTACTAATTGGTCCAGTCAACTTTCTATTTCTTTCTGATTCAGTCTTTGAAGATAGTATGTTTCTAGGAATTTTTCCATTTCTTCTACATTGTCCAGTTTGTTGGCATATAATTTTTTGTAGTATTCCTTCATAATCCTTTGTATTTCTGAGGTGTCAGTTGTGACTTCTATCTTGTTCCTGATTTTATTTATCTGGGTCCTTTCTTTTTTTTTCTTGATGAGTCTGGCTAAAGGTTTTTCAATTTTGTTTATCTTTTCAAAGAACCAGCTTTTGGTTTCATTGACTTTTTTTCTATTTATTTTTAGTCTCTCTGTCATTTATTACTGCTCTGATCTTGATTATTTCCTTCCTTCTACTCACCTTGGGCTTTAGTTGTTCTTTCTCTAGTTCTTTTAGGTGAGAGGTTAGATTGTTTATATTTTTCTTGTTTCTTGAGGTATGCCCTATATCACTATATATTTCCCTCTTAGAACTGCTTTCACTGCATCCCAAGGATTGTTGACCATTGTGTTTTCATTTTCATTAGTCTCCATGTACTTTTTCTTTGGTTATTTCATTGGTTTCCACATGTTTGTGTTTTTTTCAGAATTTTTTTCTTGTGATTGAGCTCTCATTTCATACATCATCAAAACAGATACATGGTATGATTTCAATCTTTTTTTTCTATTTTTATTGTATATTAAGTTAGTTAACATACAGTATAGTCTTGGCTTCAGGAGTAGAATCCAGTGATTCATCCCTTACATGTAACACCCAGTGTTCATCCCAAAAAGTACCCTCCTTAATTCCTATCACCCATTTTCCCCACCTTCTCACCGCCATCAACCCTCAGTTTGTTCTCTGTGTTTAAGAGTCTCTTATGGTTTCCCTCCTTCTCTGTTTGTATCATATTTTTCCTTCCCTTCCCCTATGATCATCTGTTGACTTTTTCAAATTCCACATATGAATGAAATCATGTGGTATCTGTCTTTCTCTGACTGACTTATTTCACTTAGCATAATACCCTCCAGTTCCATCCATGTTGTTGCAAATGGCAAAATTTCATTCGTTTTCATTGTTGAGTAGTATTCCATTGTGTGTGTGTGTGTGTGTGTGTGTGTGTGTGTATGTGTGTGTATATATATGTATATATATATATATATATATATATATATATATATATATATATATATATATATACACCCATATTCCTAATCCATTTGTCACTTGATGGACATTTGGGCTGTTTCCATAATTTAGCTATTGTTGATAGTACTGCTATAAACATATAAACATTGGGGTGCATGTGCCCCTTTGTGATTTCAATCTTCTTAAATTTATTGAGGCTTGTTTTGTGTCCTAACATGTGATCTATCTTGGAGAATGTTCCATGTTATGTCCATTTGATCTAATATGTCATTCAAAGACACTGTTTTCTTATTGATGTTCTGCCTAGATTATCTTCCATTGATGTAAGTAAGGTGTTAAAATCTCCTAATATAATTGTATTACCATCAATTTTTCCCTCTATCTTTGTTAATATTTGCTTTATGTATTTAGGTGCTTCAGTGTTGGGTACATAGAGACTTACAATTGTTATATCGATCTCTTTATCATTATGTAATGCTCATTTTTGTCACTTGCTACAGTGTTTCATTTTTTTTAACTTTATTTATTCTGAGAGAGAAAGAGAGCATGAGCAGGAGGTGGGGGGAGAGAGAGAGAGAGAGAGAGAGAGAGAGAGAGAGAGAGAGAGAATCCCGACCAGGCTCCACATTGTTAGCACAGAGCCTGATGCAGGGCTTTATCCCACAAACCACAAGATCATGACCTGAGCTGAACCCAAGAGTCAATGCTCAACCGACTGAGCCACCCAGGCACCCCTACAGTGTTTGTTTTAAAGTCTGTTTTGTCTGATATAAGTATTACTACCCCTGCTTTTTTTTCTTTCATTTGCTTGTTTAATGTTTTTCTATCCATCAGTCTGTGTGTCTAAGTCTGAGGTAAGTCTCTTACAGGCAGCAAGAGATAGGTCTTTTTTTTTATCCATTCCTCCACCTCATTTCTTTTGGTTAGACCAGTTAGGCCATTTACATTTAAAGTAATTATTAATAGGTATGTACTTATTATCATTTTGTTATTTGTTTTTTTGGTTTCTTTTATAGTTCTCTCTTCCTTTCTCCTCTTACTCTCTTTTTTTGTGATTGATGAGTTTCTGTAGCATTACATTTGTCTTTCTTTCTCTTTATTTTTTGTGTATCAATTATGGGTTTGGGGTTTATTATTACCATAAGGCTCATATATAAAATCCTAACTATATAGCAGCCTATGTTAAGTTGATAGTCACTTATGTTCAAACATATTCTAAAAAAAGACAAAAAAAGTCTTTCTTTTGTTTTACTCCCTCTTCCACATTTTAATAATGCTGTCATAACTTACATCTTTTTATAATAATTTTCTAATGTCAATTATGGCCTTTTATTTTCCACTTAAAGAAGTGTCTTTAGAATTTTTATGAGGCTGGTTTAGTGACATTCCCTTCTTCTTTTGACCATCAACTGAAAGTTGAACAAATTACAATTTTTATATCCTCTTCCTTTCAAATCAGAACTTTCTCTACATTAGATCCTGTTCCTTCTCAAGGTAGAATTTTCTATCCTTCTTTCTCTGAGCTATAATGTCAGTTGGCTACCAGGAAATGAGAGATATGAGAATGAGGAATAAAAAACACACACGATTTAATATTTTCAAGATATTATCTCATATACATTTGTGTTTGCATCAGAGAAGGTCAGTGCTCTCAAGGATCCCTTTTTTTTTTCATTTGAAGTTTTGTCTACTTTGGAAGGAATTGGCCTGATTTATATTTTGCCTGTTCTATGAGGAGTCACATATGGAGTACTGGATAAAAGAAGCCATGCCACATTTCTGATTTATGTCTATGGTGTTTTCATGTCCTTTTATAAGTGGATGCCAAAGGAAAGTCCTCTGGCTGACCCTCCTTTACTCCAGCTTTGCCTAGATCATAACTTCTCTGATACAAGAGATTTAGCAATTGCTAAAGAAAAAAATAGACATTCTCCCTACTGTCATAAAATGAATTGATAAAAGGAAGCATTTTGTAAAGAAAGTGAATAGCCATCCAAAGCATTTCTGCCAAGAAAAAAATACTTACAGATTTGTCTATTGATGGGATGCTCTAGCCCTTGATTACAATCTGGCTTGTATTGGTCTCTAAACACTTCCCATGAATTCACACTGTTGGGCATGAAAGGATTAAGCGTTACATCATAAGCACCTATTGCCTGAACACCTCTAATTGTCCTACATAGAAAAGGTTCCACACCTTGCAAATGGAGGGACTGGGCACTGCCTCACCTCCCTCCACAGTTTCCTAGTTTTGACCCTAGCCTCATGACCACACCTGTGTGCCACTGTGCACATCATTCCTCTCCCACATCATTCCTTTCCCACATCATTCCTTTCGCATATCATTCTTGCCATCGTTCTGCTAACTCCCTGTCCTACATCAGACCATGACCACATCTGTCCTTAAGCCTAGTTGCCTAGGTCCAGTGGTTTACTCTCAATATCTGCCTGCCTGATTTTGCTTGGTTCACGTTGTGGAAGGCCCAACTCTTTCCCAAGCTAAACCTCAATTTTAATGACTTCTATTTCTGGTGCACATCTGACTGGTTCAAGCACACAGGGAAAAGTGTGAAGGCAGGTGGGAGCCAAGGGCCAGAAATAGCCCAGTTCTATTCTCAATAACATAAAACCCTGCCACTGTATTCACACCACCTTGTAATGGTGCTCATGGTTGCTCTGATATTCTATATCATTCTAGTGTTCTGTACCAAGCACTCCAGTCTTGACTTGGCAGTTTAGATAAGAAGTATAAATTTCAACTAACAATGCATCCATTCAGTCAATGAAATACCTGCAAATTCAAACTGTTGATGGATAAGTTACTCATCCTCTTGGATATGCCAACTCCTGTAAAGGTAACTCTCATGTAAAAGAATTGTACATCTTATTTTCTTTCACTGCATCACATGAAATAGGGTCTTAGAGGCTCCACAGTAGGGTGATATTTTCTTCCCCCATAGATGGCCCAGTAAGTTTGGTTGAAGGAGTAACAAACCATTCTGTGAACTCTTCCACATAGCCCTGGACCTGATCTGTCTTCTTTCTATCCATGATACCTGTTCTTTCTGGTCCACCCACAGACTTTGTCCTTCATTTAGGTCTCCTTTTGTCTCTTTTACTTGGCTATCTCACATGATTCCAAGCTCAGCCCTGCTCGGATGACTCTCAAGGACTACACAAATGAAATGCCATTTGCTGATACTGCCTTCCAGATCACAGACAAAGCTGGTGGTTGAAAAATACCCAGGTCCTGCCAAGCATCTTCATGCCCCAGTGCAGCCCACAGCTTGGGCAGCTCAAATCTTGGCTTAGGACTTATAAAGAATTGTGCTAGTTATTACAACCTAGAAGAAGGTCATTATCCAAGTGTCTTTTTAATATTTTGCTATTATTCAAAGATGGAAATAATATTAGTTCCATGTTTAAAGTGGGAAATGCCTAGGATATGTTTTATGAACTGCTCAATGGCTTCTGAGGTTATCTTTATTTTAAACATGTTTCCAGGGTAAAGATAAAAAGACAAGAACTTGCCCTCTGAATTTTCTATAATGTACCACTTATCAGTTATAAAAAAAGCTTATCTTGGTATGTTTGCACACATCTCTTTTTTTGACATTTATTTATCTTTGAGAGACAGAAACAGAGTGCAAGTGGGGGAGAGGCAGAGAGAAGGAGACACAGAATCCAAAGCAGGCTCCAGGCTCTGAGTTGTCAGCACAGAGCCCAATGCGTGGCTTGAACCCACGAACCATGAGATCATGACCTGAGCCAAAGTCAGACACTTAACCGAATGAGCCACCCAGCCCCCCCAGATTTACACACATCTTACCTGTGGTTTATGCTTGCATATATGCTCCCATGTACAAGTGTGTGTGTGTGTGTGTGTGTGTGTGTGTGTGTGTGTGTGCATATCCTGCTCTGCCAAATATATGCTAATAGGTGATGGGTAGCTAGATGGTTTCTGGTTTTGCTCTTTGGACTTTAATCACTGAAAATCATCCTGGGGTTATAGTGAGTGCTTCTGAAAAAGGACTTTAATCATGAAAAACATGATCTGATTTAATTGACCAGAAAGCTCATCAATTTCTGCTGTTCCATCTATTGATTAATAACAAAACAATACTAGCTATCTGTGAGCAAAGGAGACTTACTGAGTAAAGCATGGTAAGTAAAAGTACTAAAAAAATCTTCTAATTCTTTACAGACCCAAGACCCCTCAATTGTCACTCAAAAATAGGGAAGGAAAAAAATAAAAGGCAGGCATAGAGAAAGGAATATGAACATGAAGCTCATATGAAATATTTTTGTTCCCAAAATATATTTTGAACTAAGAGAACAAAAATTAAGGGGTGAGAGACTGAGCTACCAGGGGAAAATAAAACTACTCAGTGGTTTGATAAAGAAACAGGAATATTTTCCTTTAGAAAATTTCCTTCCACAGTTTTTGGCAGCTGGAAAACATATGTGATAAAACAAAGACATAACTGAGCCAACAGGGGATTTAAGTCTAATCAGATTTAGGAAAAGCCAAATTGTCTCTGGAGTGGAGACGGGGAAGGAAGAAGTTTTATAGAGCACAATGGGAGAAGATTATTTACTTCTCTCTGGAACATTGATGAGCTACCAGGTAATGAAATTTTTATTGCAATATTTACTACAAACTGGCTTTATTTCCTGCATCTATATTTTAGCTTTGCTGAGTACTTCTGCTGCCTTATCTTGTTTGGCATTGTGGTCCTTACAGTCTCTCCCATGCCATCCTCTCTTCCATTATTTCTCTTTCCAACCAGCACTATTACTATTCACTTGTCCTTTCCTTTGTTCATCAGTTTCTTAAGATGAAACCCTGAAATATTTCCCTGACTTTTTAGGTTGTTCCCACTCCTTCTTCCTTTCTTGCTGTCGGCATCTGAGCTTGAGGTAGACCCCTTTTCTGTGTATATCAGAATAGAACTACCTCTCCGTTCCTGTCTCCCACCACTATTGCTGGATAGTGAGCTCTGGGCTCTGGAACAGCATCTCTAGCTGCTATTCTGATTTCAAATTGCATGTCCTGCTGACATGTTCCGTTCAACATATCCAAAACCAAACTCATTATCTCCCTCCCAAACCAGCTCCTCTTCCTAATTTCCCTGCTTCCAGTAAGTAGGCATCTACAGCTCGAAGTGTTTCTTCAACTCCCACATTCAATTAATCGCTTCTGCACTGATTCTCATGCCTGTTCCTTTCTTCTCATCCCCTCTGCCCCCACACTAGTTCAGAGCCTCATCACTCTTTGCCTGGCCTACTGGGAAAACTACCCCATTGATCTCTCTGCCTCCACCCACTCCAGTCCATCCTACACACAGCTACCTGATTAATCATCCTGAAATACAGTCCCAATCTCCTTGTCCACCCCCAGTTATAAAACTTTAAAACACCTCACTGTCTTTGGAATTAAGCACAAACACTTAATCCTGCTACTCAAGTAACTTTACAGTGGAATTTTAACTCATCTGTTTAGATTTATCCATCACTGATGTCTATTGTCCAACTAAACCTATGTAACAAGGAAGAAATCAAGAAAGATCCAGAATTAATTAGGCTTTTGCCTAGAAGTTCAGGCATGCATATTATTCATGGGTAGGGGTTTGGGAAGGTCAGGAAGTGGCCTAAAGGCAAAGAGGATTGTCCAAGACAAGACCTGCCAATTTCATAGTTCTTTCCACAGGTCATTACTCTGTAAATAGTAGATGCTCCATGAATTCTTGCTAAGCAACTTGCTTTTACTGCATTTTAAGCTAGGATTTTACATTTGGACAAATCTCAACCAAAGAGCAGATGTTTTCTTATGCTTTTCTAAATCAGTGTAGCTTATTATTCTCAGTTTTCTGTTAATATAAACTCTGCTACAAATACATTCCCCAGGCTAGAACTCAGCTATATTTTTGATGGGAAAGAAGGAACAACTTTCATTGCAGCCAGATTTTTTTCTTTCATCTCTCAGCTAATAATGCATCTATCCAGTCAATGAGAAGTCTGCAGAGTCAGACTGTATGTTAGTAATGCTGTTGGATATTTAGATTCCCATAAATATGATTCTAATACAATGGCAACAACAACAACAACAACAAATTCCCAGGGTTGTAAGTGTTCTGCAACATGAAAAAACTTTTTTACAGACTTTATAGACTTTTCTCTGCACAACTATTTTTTTAACCAGGCAAAGAAGGTACAATGGAGGGGTTGGCAAATTTGTCTATAAAGGGATAATTTAGTAAATATTTTAGGCTTGTGGGACATGTAATCTTTGTCTCATCCACTCAATTCTACCTTTATAGCATAAGAGCAGCCACAGACAGTCCATAAAGGTATGGGGTGTCTGTGTCCCAATAAAATGTTAGTTATGGACACTGAAATTTGGATTTCATCTAATTTTTACGTGTTGAAAAATATCATTCTTATTCTGACTTTTTTTTTTGGACATTTAAGAGTGGGAAAACATATTCCTCTCTTATGAGCCATACAAAAAAAGGAAATGGGCTGGATTTGGCTCATGGGCCATAGAACTCCTAGTGTAGTGCTATCCTCATTCTATAGGTGAGATTCTATAGCTCAAAAGTTTAAATAACTTGCCTGAAATTGCTCAATATGGCATCAGAATAATTAGTGAAAGTTTAGGCCACATTATGTGACCAGAATTCTAGTTTCCTCACTCTATAACAATGGCTCCCTGCATTTAGAAACATCTGAGTGGCTGCTCATTCCTCCAAGCAATGAACACTCCATCCAACATGAGGAAGAGTATCTGAAACAAGACAAAGAACCACAAAATTTCATCTTTCCCAAAGGGTGCATGAGCAGTCTCTGACATTTCCCCTTGAACTAAAGAACTCTTGTGTGGGTTTATATTGACAAGGACTCTCTCCTTGTCCAGGCTTTAGTCTGGTTCTTCTGAACCCTCTTCCTGACTAGGCTTCATTCTTAGCCTGTAGTCCTTAGCCTCCTGTGCCCAGTTTTATAAAGAATTATTGTTATTATTATTAAAAGAAGAAGAAGGAGGAGGAGGAGGAAAAGGAAGAAGAAGAAGAAGAAGAAGAAGAAGAAGAAGAAGAAGAAGAAGAAGAAGAAGAAGAATTATTATAAGAAGGAGGAGGAGGAGGAAGAGGAAGAAGAAGAAGGAGAAGAAGGAGGAGGAGGAGGAGAAGGGATGTTGTACTATGCACAGGACTTACCTATCCTCTTGGGATGAAGATAGTGCTCCCAAAGGAGGGAAAACACACATATCCATGCCCTACAAAATGGACTAGGTGGTAAAGGCACCATAGCACAGAGCCCTGACTTTGGCCAGAAGACTGTCTCCTCAAAATTACCACTGTGGTGGTAGAAAGTAAGCATTCGAAGGGGACAGCAGCAGGGGTGACTGGGAGAGTGCTCACCAGTTAATATCATGTTGGGTGACAGAGATGTGACCAGAGGAGGAAATTGGGAGACTAGGATTCCAGAAACGCCCTGATCCTGAGGGTTTTTCTGGACAGTATAGATTTTATTGCCCTTGTTCATATGTTACACTATACTGTGAAAGCATGCTTTGGTGACATGAGCAAGTCACTGATATTCTTCACTTGACAGCTTATGTCAACAGAAACTAGGCTCTCTAGAGAGGAATGGACTCCCAGACTATAGACTCTTCACATACAAAGAATTAATTTCTTGAAACGTGTCTTGCTTGGTCCCCAGATTACTACCAGTTGTGGTCATGGAATATTATAGAAGTCAGAACTAGTCAGATCACCTGGAAAAACATCTAGATTATTCAAGTCTACAGATCTCCCTTCATTTGTTTCAGTCTTAATTTTAGAATATTTTTCTTGACTCAATCTAAGGTGGTGGCACTACTGCCACTAACTCATTTTATTATCCGCTCCTACTTTGGGCTGAAGCCCTTTACAGGGTGTATCACCAGGACCATCTCTGCCTAGCAGATGTCTAAAAAGCATGTTGTTTTCCTTCTTCTTAGCACTTAGCTGTTCCTACTTCACATTTCAGAGCTTTTGGTGAAGATACCATCTTCCAAGAAACTATTCAAATATGAAAAATAATCCTCCAAAAACAGGTTTCCCTAGACTATACTCTCAGCTTTTTCTGTTTTAAAGACTTTAGCTACCTGCTAATAGCAAACTTGTGTCAAGTAGCACAGATATAAATTTTTAAAGTTCAGGAAATGAGTTCTAATCAACAAAGTCTTCGTGACATTCAGTGACCAATATCAGGACAGTGCACTATTGTGCAGTGCCAGTTCATAGAGACTGGCAATATTATTTTAATAAGGAAAAATTCTTGAATGTGTTTCAAGAAAGAATAAGTGGATTTGGGTGACAGGGTTATGTGTAGGTGCACATGAGTCTGGGAATGGAGAGGAGTGGAGATGGTGTGATCCTTCTGTTGTGTCCACAAGGTCCTCTAATTAACCTTGAGTTTGCTTTCATCTGTGTCTCTCTGGACCTAAATGCTATCAACTCATTCGGAAAACTGAGGTGGTTGCTAGAATCCCCTGACCTTTTATTTCTGGCATAGATCTGACAAGAGATTGGTTTTCCCCTGTGTTGACCCTTCATCTTTTCTCTTGGTCAGAGTTTTATACTTGGCTCTCATCTGACCCAACTCACACTTGGACCCAAAGCCTGTTCTCCTCCAGACAGGCCCACCCCTCACCCTCAGTTGCAGAAGGGTCTGGTCAGACTCCTGCCCTCCATTGCACTCATTGGTTCCCTCCTTACCTAAGAATTTGCAACCTTCTCCTATCAGGTAACTGAGGTGTGAACATTCTTGTCCATCTAACTTAGACTATATTAGGGCCTGAGGGCAGGCACCAGTCTTTCCAAGTGGATGATAGTACTATAGATGTTCAATAAATACAAATTTTAAAAAGCTTTTAATTGCATTGTGCTTATATTCCCCCATCTGGTAAGTTGCTGGTGATGCTTACAGGAAAAAGGAAACACTAACATTCTACCTGTTTGAAGGAAAATTGAAGCAACAGGTAGGAAGTCAACACAATAGGGCTTTAGAATATACATGGATTAACTGACCTACATTTTAACAATACACGTAGAAGTCGTCCACTGTGCTTCCTAATACCTTAGTACTCCGTGTTCTATGCCCTCCCTGAAGGATGTTTATATGGACAATTCCTACACACACATTCATTATATTAGTGACCGTTACATTTTTTTCCCATTATTTCCTCACTCCCTGTGAGATATTCAAATAATCACAATAAGTTCTGTTGAACAGGAACTCAAATGATGACCCCATTAGGGTGAGAATACACACAATATAGGAAGGAAATACTAATTGGAGAAATAGCAAACAAGGAATGTAGATTTTAAGTGACATTTGGAATCTAAATCAAAATGACATCCTAAAGGATTTGGAGAGGGGGCCTGCTGGTCCTGTGATTGCTGTTGCTGATGTTAGAAGTCATGCTATGCAGCCCAGCAACTGCTGCTGTCTTTGGGGGAGCCAATTTAGGATTTGCTTCAGTAGCTGTAATTTAAGAGTAAGGGCATTGGGATTTGAGGCTGAGCACTCCACAAGCATAAAACCAAGGAGGTTTCTATCCACATTGCAGAACCTATGGGCTCCCACCACAGCTTTTCTATTCTCTGTCATCTTTTTGCAATTAGAGAACAGACCAAGTAGAAGGAAATGATCACCTACTAGACCCATCTGAAAATTATCAGCTCTGAGCCCCTGTGTTAGCTCTCTGAGGTTTTCTCCCTGGAGAAGGACTGGTAACTGGGCATTTCCAAGCACTGATTGAATCTCATTATCGCCAAAGTGGTTCTGTAGTTCAATTTTATCCACCCCATTTCACAGATGGCCAAATTAAGGTCCGGTGAGGTTAAGTAGCTGGTACAGTCTCATAGCAACTGAATTTCAAAGTCCTTGAGCTAGAGATTAAGGTCTGCCCTTTTTATCCCAGAAGCCATTTTCTCTCTCTCTCTCTCATCAAAATATTGTGACAGAATCAGAGTTAAATAAAAAATGTGGTATGAGTCTTAGGGCTCTGAATAAAATGTGCTGCAGAATCCATGTGAGATTTGGTAGCTAATGCTTTTTATCAAACTATTGAAAACAGACTCTTCTGACTCTGGCTAGTTCTGGGATAAAACTATTTCCCTTATCCTCTGCAATCCTTTACCATTTTTGTGAAGTACCTCATATCTAAATAATATTTCATATAGCTCTGACAATATTAACCCTTTCCCTCCATTATTCTAGTCTCACCATGATGAAGGAAAAAACATTTCTTACCAGTCACAGCTTAGAAACTTGTTGAGTGCTGTTCAGTGCAGTAAGGCAGAGATTTCGGTATCCCTCTGTCTGCTTGAACATTGAGGATGATGAACTGAATACTATTAAAAATTTCACATCATTTACTCTTATCAGTTACCTCACCTCCAAAATAAGCTTCCAACCACATTTGTGAAGTTCCACAGAGTTGCCTGAAGGTTAGATTTGATGGTATATGAATGTGATTTAGCAGCACTAAGTTAAATCTGGCAAACATTAAGTGTCTGTTCAATGTTGGCTATTTTTTTTTTTTTGTTAAAAAATATCCATACCTATAATGAATCTTTAGTGTAATACAGTAGAAAGAGAATAAAGTTAGAGTTAATGCAGAGACTTGGGCTCTAGATGTGGATCTACCATTGATGGCTCATTTGTGTGTCTCCAAAAGACCTCCTTCCTCTCTCTCATGTGGGTACCAATACTTGTTCAGTCTCCTCAAATTTATAGGAAGAATCAAATATGCTCATAGTTTTCAAGTATATTTTGAAACATTAAAAGTCTATGCATGCAAGTGTGAGTAATTATTCCAGTCACTCTCATCACTAAGTCACTGCTATTGATAACAATGAGTTCATTGCCTTCAAATGGAACTGTGTGAGTCATGGTAGGGAGAATGTAGCAAACCCTGGCTTCAGAATTAAAATGGAGTTCAATCCCAGTTCTACTGCTGATTTGTTTTTGAGGCCTTGGAAAAGTCATTGGCATCTTGGATCCTTGATTTCCACATTTATTCAGTGGGTCTAAGAAAGCCTTTAATAACAGAGGTTTCCATAACGGCTAGGTTAGGGGTAAGACTCAGCCATCCCAGAATATGGATTAGGCAACACTACCTCTGTTTTCTTTCTGTGTCCTCTATTCACATCAGGCAGAGAGAAAACTTGAATCCAGTCTGTAACTTGGGCTTCAATATACGTAGACATGATTCTCTGACTGGATCCGTTTGGATGGAAGTCAGATTATAGGAAATGAATATTGAAAGAGAGAAGAATCTTAATAAGTGAAGAAGAATCACTACCAAGCACAACTAACCACTGAGTGAAAAAGGGTTAACACACCCTTTATTCTCCTGAAATGAAATTCAGAGCTAATAGAACCAGGCTATACATATAATGGGTTTTTTTTTTTAAGTCATTAATGGCTTACCTATAACGTGAAGGAGAAATAAGAAGGAAAGTAATTTATAATAAGATCATTTGCACTTTAGAGAATAAAAGCTGGGAGGTGATAACACTAGGAGAGTAAACAAAATAAGCAGAAGTTTATACTTTTGCATCCAATCCCGCCAGTACAACCCAGTTGACTCACAAATCTGTAACATTGGCACTCCACCCATCATCAGTGGTGCTGCCGTTGGTGATGTGATTTTCTGAAATAAACAGTCCTGATGATGTTCTGAACAAGACGAAATTTAATGTTTTCTCAATTTGTACAGTAGTTGTACTCTTAGAAAAATCAGTGTGTGTTAAATCTGTGCCCCCAAATAGTATCATAGTGCTAAAAAAAATATATTTTGTCCCTAGGCTTAGATAATGATAGATAGTCTTTCTTCATGTAATAAATGTCTAGGTGGACATTCCAGAGTTAGTGGGTACAGGACAATTCATTTGGGGCAGAACTGTCCCGCACATTACAGGATTTCTAGTATCACTGCCCCAGTTCATAAAGAGCTTCCCTGGTCATTGTAATGGCCAAAACAGTGCCTTAAACTTCAAAAACACTCCCTAGGGGCTGGCACCATATCCACTGAGAACTACCGACCCAGTCAGTCAGTACAGTCTTAACAAAACAATAAACTGTAGTAATCAAGTAACTTCATAATCTGTTCCTCTCTCTTGGCTCCTGTTTCATCCTAAAAATCCTAAACCTAAATCTCTTTCTGTCTTTAGCTGTAAATCAGAGTCTCCTTTTAGATTATGCTCTGACCACACTGAGATTCATATTTGGCAAGAATACTTTGCCTTTTCTCTGAATCTTTCACCTACAATTATCTGTTAATACCAGAACCTAATGCATCCGTAATTTTAGACCCATTTCATAGAGAAGACTGAGTAAATGAATGCAGACAACTCACCCAAAGCCATGCCACAACCTGTCTGCTGAGATTGACTTGAACCTATCTCTCAGGTCTGACCCCTGGACCCTGTTTTCTTCCCTCTTCCCTACATAGCCCTGTGGCTTCATTACCCTTTTAAAGGAGTGGGTGGGGGAGCAGGTAACACCTTAATTGCTATTTTGCTCTATGTTAACTAACTGCTCCAGGAAGAAATCAGTGGTGGAGGAGGAGACTCCTCACCTGGGTTTCTATCCATCCAAGCTCTTGCCCTCCCTCCCTCATTTGCATGATTAATTACAACCCAGCTCTTAGAGAGAGCTGCTGGCCACCACCAGGGCTGCTGCTCCATTGAGAGCGAGTCTGTCTGTCGTTGAACCTGCTCTAGTGTTTGAGTGGATGATGAACACAACCCCAAATGTGACAAAGCAGGATTGGGCCACAGACTCATTAACCCCGGGACAAGCTGTGTGCCGTACTTCCTGTCTCCCTCCTTTGCAGAGATGTGGCAGGGAGTGTAATAAAAAGTAATGATGTGGAAGAGAGCATGCTGTTGCCTTCCATGGGTCAAGTCAGTACGATTTGTGCAAAGCCCTGACATTTTCACTCTTTTTTAGTACAAGAATACCGGGCTAAAAAAAAATAAAGTACCCCCCTCCCCACTAAAAAAAGGAAAAAGAAGTAAAGGCACAAACCAGGGTCACTCGAAACGCTTTAAAATAGATCCTTTATGAACCATCCCAATAGTTCATGAAGATTGCTTTTCAGAGTGAGAGAGGCAGCTTGTGGGGACTGCCACACGGTGCCACCTCTGTGAGTGACAATGGACTTGCTCTTCTTAAACACTGTGGGCCATTCTCATGAGCAGCTATATATCAGCTTTCACTTTTGGAAAAGCCATTTTCTAATGGGGCAGGTGGGTTCTTGCTTATTCTGATAAAGAGACCTATCATTTCATGAAGTGATTCAAAGGATTTATTCAGTGTTTTCAGAAGGAGAAGGGCACAGTGCCCACTTGGGAACACACATCAGGCCGTAGGTAAAGATGATGGCAGTTTATAAAAACACTTTCAATGCTTCCAAATGACTGATGTATTCCTGAGGGCTCTGAAAATGATAAGTGGAACTTTGCAGACTCCAAATTGTAATGATTGTAGCTGGGACCTCCTTAGATAGAAAATGAGTCTTTTAAAGCCTTGACTGCAGGGTTTATTCAGATGTTATCATCACCTAGATGGTAGTCTAGCATCTGAATGCTAACAGAACATGCTATTTGCAACATTAGGAAAGTTAAATAATCTCTCCACTTATTTTCATGCCTTCAGAAGGTTACTGGGAGAATTTTATAAGTTACAAATGGCTGACATGTGGACAACACTATGCAGTAACGATGAGGAAAGCTAAGAACACCATTAGAGGCTGATTGATGTAGGGCAGACACAATAGAAATATGGCTCTAAACATTTTCATTTGAGGAGTATAAAGAAGCCTTACCTACCCCCAAATCTCCCTAGTTTGGGTTGTCATTATCAGTGATATTGTTAATAGCTTACAATTGCTTAGTGACATCTAGTTTAGAAAGCCCTCGTTTTAATCTTATTTAACTCACCCTAAAATTCTACGAAGTTATCTGTTATGATACTGATAGGTAAAAATCTCCCATCTGTAAATTAAGGCATATGTTTCTAAAATCCCCCCGTTTGAATTTTTAGCAAGACCAACATTGGTGGAAATTTAACATTGGCCATGAAGGTAGCACATTATGATCAAGATTTATTTCTCTGTTTACTATGCTCATGCTCACCCTATAAAAGAAATGGAACTGAGATTGTTTTTTAATCCAATAGGGAATGTTCCAAGGGCAATGATCTTAGAATAACACAGTCTTATTTTTAGCCATGAACATTATGTTTTTAGGCTGAAGATTTATTGCATTCATTCATTCAACAAATACTTGTTGAGCACCCATGCCAGGCACCTTGCCAGGCAGTAGGGACACAATGGTCAACATTTTTGTTCAAATATCCACAATATATTGTACCATTATACTAAACCAGACAGAAAAAGAAGGTTAAGAAAAATAAGGTCAGGCTGTTTTAAAGATATTGAAAATAAACCTAATCAGCAGGATCTAGTGATAAATGAAGCCATTCAACAGAAGGCTGCAATACATAAAGTGTTACCGTAATAGGTACATAAAGATGCATTTTTTAACAAGGTGGCAACTAAAGCATTTGAAATAAAATGGCAGGGATATAGGAAGGGAACATGAGAAAAGAAAATATCTTGATGCCATTCTAGACTTCTCTCTTCTTCCCCTAACCCCTGACCCAGCCAGCCAATCCTTGTTCCAATGATCGTCCATTTATTGGCCTCCTGACCTCAAATCTGATGAACGCATTCAACCCATTTTTTCCAGCTTAGTCAATCACATTGAACATATGTAATATGGCCATCCTTGGAAAGAGTGATCTGCCAAGGTCAAATGAGCCCTGAACATCTGTGGCCAGCAGATCCACTTTCAAATCATGATCTTTTTGATTTCTTGGCTATAAAGGTAATTAAGGACTATATATAGTACTTTTCAGGGTCATCCTACATATTAGACATGTCAGTTACCCTGAGACTGTGCCAGATCACAATCCTCAGAAGGGCTCTCAGCTTCTAAACCTCCTGGACCATGTTGGACCCAAAGACACATTTACAAATATTTGCATACCATTGCCCCTAGTTTAGGGAGGAATTGGGGATCCAGTCCAGGACCTGTCACTCAATACCCTTGTGGTCTCAAGCAGATTATTTCACCTAGCTCGGCCTCTTTTTCCTCATCTATAAAGCAGATAAATCTCTGCTACCCTAAGACCATCACGAAGATTAAATATGGTGATCCTTGGGAGAGTGCTTTTACCGGAACTTGGCATTCAGGAGTTTGCCAGACATGAGTATAGTACCTATCCCCCCACATCCCCTCTGGAGAGAAACTGGCTCCCTACAGCCCCCTACTATCTAATGTCTATGTTGGTGATCTGAGCCCCCACCTTCTACTCATCCACAAGGACATAGTCACCTGACCCAAAAACAGGCAATGCATAGGCTAGTCAGCAACCATGACCAATTGGCCTGGCTCAAAAACAAACAAATTAGCAAGTTGGGCTGATGAAATTCCTTTCTTTGGAATTTAGATGTAAAGAAAGGGAAGGCTGAAGCAGTTAACAAGGAAGAAGACAAAGTTAAAAGGAAGCTAAATGTTTTGGTGGTACGTCAAGGAAAAATTATGGGTCGACATAACTTATGAGCAAAGCAGAAAATACGCAGAGTGGAAGCCCAGAAAGGCAGCTGTAGAAAGAGGAGAACAAAGCAGACGTGCAAAAAAAGAGAAAGACTTTGAGGAAAGGGCACAACTTTCTCTCAGTTCTCAAGCTTTCTGATCTGATTCTATTTCTGGTCTATGGGAATCCTTAAAAGAATAGCCCTTTTTATTGAGATAACTCGGGTAGAGCAAAAGAGATCTGATGAGTCCCTTGATAAATGTTAGTTCCCTTGCCTTATTTACTTACCTTTTTAGTTATTTGTCCTGTCGTTTATTTATTCAGTCATCCATTCATTAATTTATTAAGTTAAATAATTTTTTGACTACCTACTCTGTGCCAGATACATCCTATCGCCATATTTGTCCTAAGAGCTGAATTTGTATCTTGTGGGAATGATAGATTATATGTATCTAGGCATTGACAAGGGAGATGAGAAACACATAGGAGTGACTGGAATGGTGAAGGTGATATTTGGTGAATTAGTGGAAGGCTCATTGAACTGGTCAATGAAGGAACTGCCCTCTCTAATTCAGCTCGGCCCAGCTAGTTCAAGCATCAGCTCCAGACCCAGAGCAAACAACAGGCTAAGATCTGAAATTGCTCCTTTTATGCCTCTCCCAACATGCCCAACCTCACAGGGTGCAGGGGAGGGATCTTGCACAACATCTCCGCCTGATCCTGCCCTCTATGGCTCATGAAATGTGTTTCTTTTTCCCCTGCTCATTCCCAAGCCTCTCTCGTATACCATCATCTGTCACAGGGATGTTGACAGCTCAGAATAAACCAGCTTTAATTCTATGGGTTATTTTCCTCTGTCAGCTTGAAAAAAGAAAAAAAGGAAAAGAAGTCTGCTCTCCTTGAAGGAAGGTAAAGAACCAGAAGCATAAAGAGACAATGTCAGAGATCTTGGGGCAGTCAGCTTGTCTGAAGGGTTCTGTAAGCTCAGGTTCACATTAGTGTCCAAATGTTAAACAAACAAACAGATGGCTTGTCTCGTGGATGTTTATTAGTTTCACGGCTCTGCACTGGCCGTGTTTTAAAAGCACTGCTGCTGAGAACAGAGTATACATCATGCTTCTACCCTGCAGATGTCTGGAGTCAGTCCATCTAGGTCAGGGACTCCAACCTGGTTCTTCAGAAAGGGGAGTGGGAGTAGGTAGCCTGTTTTCAGTATTTCCAAAGCCTAACAGATACTGCCTATGTATCCACAATAAGACAGAACAAGCCGCCAAAGCATCCAACCTCTTCAGTTCTGGCTGGGATGGTGTTAGCTCAGGCTGGTTGTGTTTGTCACTTCCCACTAACATGACTTGGCCATCAGGGACCTCTCTGCTTCATACCAAATAGGCAATAAACTCAGTTGTTTGATTAAATAAAGATAATTTGTTGCATAGGTGAAAATCTTTCAAATACTGGATGGAGATGATGAAAGGTGAGGTTGGCAGGGAGACAGATGGGAATAATCTCCCAAGACTTTATTGCTAGAGCATTTCAGCTTTTCTGCATTCAGGCCGTGAAAAGTACCCTCAAGGGGTTCCTGCAGTGGAAACACTCAGACTTTCCTGTAGGGGAAGAGTGAGGTTAATGGTTCATACTCTTACCCTCCGGCCTGTTTTAAAAGGTCAAATCGTAACACCATCAAGGCCGGGCTGGGTCCCAATCAGATTGCTGAAAGGCTGAATCTTTTAAAAGAGGAAAGAGGGTGAAGAATGGAATATTGTCAGTAGGGAAATGTATTCCTGGCAGGCCACGAAGTGTTAAATCCGCTGTTGGATTCTCTGCCTCATATTTGTTTAATGCATCTTGCTGATGGAGCCATCAGGAGCCAGGCAGCAACGGCACACAATTACCAGCTGGTCCTGAGGTGGAGGGAGCCTTCCCAACAGTAGATGGCAGCACAAGCCTGTGTTTGAAGCAGAAGCTCCGCTCTAGGGCAGCGGCATCCCACCCGCCCCAAGGGGTTTTTATTCCCCTTGACTTTTAACCAATTGTGTTGCATCTTTTGTCTCCAAAAGGACAGAAATAGGTTTCCTCTCTCTCTCTCTCTCTAATTGATTTTAAGTTTCCTTTTGTTCTAGCTCTGCTAAAAAGAGGAAAGAGCCCTATTTCAAGGGTTGACCTGCTTGAAACTTCTATTAAGTGGGCCGAATAATTATACCCCAAAGACAAACCTGTTCTGCGCAAACTACTCAGGAGCAACACCTGTGCTAGTTAACCCACTGACATGCCTCTGGGGAGCAGTCATCTGCCCTGGGGGTGTTTTGGCCTTCTATTCCAAACCCCAATTGTTTGTTAAACAAGAATCATCTGCTGTTACCAACCCCCCCCCCCCCCAAGACTGCTTAGCACATTTTAAAAGGGGATAAATTTGCCCTTTGGCTTCAAGGCCCCATTCCTGGATTCTCAATTGCCTATTTTCAAGTGATAATATCACCTATTGAGGACAAATATCCTCAAGTGTGCATTCAGTTATTTGTTCAATAAATAAACAATATTACCATTCTCACAGTCTTCCTTCCATGACTGCCTGTTGCTCATGACAGCAGCCCCCAAAAGCAATGATAAGTCCCCAGCCATGGCTCTCTCCAGCTTCCGGAGAGGATGTGTGCCTGTGACTACACTCTGCTTAAAGCATTCTTCCCCATCCCTTCACTTGGCTAATGTCACTATGTTCTCCACTTCTCAATCTATCACTTTCTTTGGTAGCTCTGTCAATCGTCAAGGTCAAGTCCAGATAAGATACCTTCCATAACACCCTGAACTGGCATCATTATCATCTTTTTAACATCATATAGTAGCTACATGTTGATGAATCAGTATCTATTCTCCTCCCCAAAGAATATAAGCTTCTCAAGTGCAATCAATGGCTTACTTTACCCTATAGTCCGTAGCATGAAGGCACTTAATCAATACTTCTTGTATTAGATAATCGTAGAACTAAAAACATAGTGAAACCTGTAAACTTGCTTTTTCTTTCTGCATATATTTTAAGAAATATTTTTATTTTGGTTACCAATTTTCAGCCTTTACATTTATTCTCTTACCTCCTAATTTTGTATTCTTTTATGTAAATTTAATTATATATGCAATGCAATGTGAAGTCTAGCTTGCCTACAATTACTTTAGGAGAATCTGCTGTGACCTTTATCCTTCTGTGGTGAATTAAGAACAATTGTGTTGTGGCACTTGCTTTAAAAGATCCAGTCTCCACGGACATCTAGCTAGGGGGCAGATCTAGATGGTATCACCTAATTTTGCCAGTTTAAAATCACAGTCAGAGTCATCAGACCATTTAAAAAGCAGCAAACTTTAAAATTGATAATAAAGTGGCCAACATCTAATTTGGGGACTTAAAAAGTCTCAGCGTCTGTATTTTTTACCCTGCTTTGTCACAAGGGAGGGTCAATAGTTCACCTTCCTAAAATGAGTGCCGTTAAAAAAAAAAAAAGGCATACATCTTAGGCGAAGCTCTCAGCCTTGGGCTCTGGGCCCTACAAGTCGAGGTGGGATAGATTACTTTGGCCTGGATCCTGAGGCTGTGGACACTAGGATGGGAATGTTCTCCTAGAGCTTTGATGCTTCTGGCCAATACATTGGAGGTAAGAAGATAAATGGGCCTTGAGAATCGAGCAATTAAGGATAAAGGTCCTGACTGCTAGATTTGGTAACTTGGTTTAGCAGATACAGTGTGAACTGGCAAGGGCCAGGGAGGTGGGCGTGGGGGTGAGAGGTGGGGAGGTGATCCTCAGGGTGTTTATGGCTCAGGCCCCTAGTGCCTTGGGCTCCACGCTGCAACTCCACACTCAGCAGCTGCCTGCTGAGTGACTCTGAGGAACAAAAGGTGGGTTCTGTTCGTTGTTTGGTGTTTTCTTATTTAAGCTAAGGTCTCCACTGCACGCTGGCCTGAGATACAGAATACCCTCTTGTACGAAGGACCACACCGCGGTGCTGCCGGCTTGCCTTCGGTTGAGTTTGAGTTGTGCTCAGTTTCAAACGCCCCCCTCCCCCCCCCCCCCAGGGCTGTCATGGGAGCCATGAGAATAGAGCCCCAGTTTCCCTGCCCTTGGAATGCAGCTTGAGTGAGCAGGGAGAGGGGAGAAAAAAGATTATTTTGCCAGCTCTGGTGTGCTGCAAGGCATTGTATTTTTCAATTTTTAAAATGACGTGGTGAACTCTGAGGTATCTGAGAATCAGTGGGGTGCGGTGGCAGTGTTTGAACCACAGAGGCAGGGACTTAGGTTTGAATATTTCTCTGCCAACTTTGTGAGACCTGGGGCAAAGCATTTAGCCTTTCAATTTCCTTATCAGCAAAACTGATAAATATGCCTCCCTTGCAAGATTAGAGGAGGGTTTTAAAAATAACAAACGTCCACCTCCAACATTGGATGAATCTCAAAAGCACCATGTCAAGTCAGTCAACAAAAGGTCACATTTTGTGGCTCTACTAGGTGGCTGAGTCAGTTAAGCCTCCGACTTCAGCTCAGGTCACTATCTCGCGGTTTGTGAGTTCAAGCCCTGAGTCTACAGCTCAGAGCCTGGAGCCTGCTTCGGATTCTGTGTCTCCCTCTCTCTCTGCCCCTCCCCCGCTCACACTGTCTCTCTCTGTCAAAAATAAATAAACGTTAAAAAAAAAAATTTATAGTGTATATCCAGAATAGGCAATGGCATGGAGACAGAAAGGAGGTGAGTGGCCACCAGAGGTTGAGCAGATGGAGCGAGTGGGAAGGGACTGCTAATGCGTAGGGGTCTCTTTTGGAGGTAATGAAAATGTTCTGAAATGAGATAGTGATGCAGGTTGCACGGTTCTGTGAATATACAAAGTGAATTGTGCACTTCTAAAAAAAATCAGCTCTCTTGTATGTGAATTGTATCTCAATAAAACTTTTTATTTTGTTTTTTAATGTTTTATTTATTTTTGAGAGAGAGAGAGCATGAGCAGCGTAGGGGCAGAGAGAGATCAGGGTGGGGGTGGAGGGACAGAGGATCCAAAGCCGGCTTCGTGCTGTCAGCACAGAGCCCAATGTAGGACTCGAACTCATGAACTGAGAGATCATGACCTGAGCCTGTCTGTGTTCAACCAACCGAGCCACCCAGGGGCCCCACAATAAAACTTTAAGAACATTAAGAAAAACTATGTCGAGTATGTGTATGTGGCACATAATAGGTGCCAGTAAATATCCTTAATTCCTCTTTTTTCACTGGGTTTTTCAATTTTTTAATTTTTTTAATTGAAGTGTAATTGACCTATCACATCATGTGGGTTTCAGGTGTGCAACATAGTGATTCAATACTTGCACATATTGTAAAATGACTAGTCAAAGCCACCTCCTTGCGTAGTTATAATTCTGTATCCTGAAACTTGACTGAATTTGTTTATTAGTTCTAGCCATTTTGGAGTGGCATCTTTATGGTTTTCTCTGTATGATAACATGTCAGCAAATAGTGGCATTTTTACATTTTCATATCAAATTCAGATGCCTTTCTTTTTTTTTTTTTTTTTTTTTTTTAACTTCTTTCCTGACTAACTGCTCTGGCTAGGACTTTCACTAGGGTGACTAAAATTGTCGAGAGTGGGTATCCTTGTCATGTTCCTGATTTTATTTAATTTTTTTAATGTTTGTTTCTTTTTGAGAAAGAGACAGAGTGCAAGTGGGGGAGGGGCAGAGAGAGAAGGAGACTTAGAGTCCAAAGCAGGCTCCAGGCTCTGAGCTGTCAGCAGAGCCTGATGAATGGCTCGAACTCATGAACCTCTGGATCATGACCTGAGCCAAAGTCAGACACTCAACCAACCCAGCCACCCAGGTGCCCCCTTGTGTTCCTGATTTTAAAGGAAAAGTTTTCAGCTTTTCACCATTGAGTGTGATGTTAGCTGTGGGTTTGTCATATATGGTCCTTATTATGCTGAGGTATGTTCCCTCTATACCCACCTTGTTGAGTTTTTATCATAAATGGATTTTGAACTGTTATGGAAACAGGCTGGAACGCTGGAGGAAAAACCGAGCAGCACTCAGAGATCTTGGTGGATCGGAGATTTATTTAACACTGGCGGGCTCAGAGGAGACCATTTCTCCAAAGATCTGAGCCCTGAGCACAAGCGTGGGAGGCAATTTATAGTCTGTTACCTCCGCATTCCGCATTAGTAGTGATTTGGCTCACTCAGCAAGCAGGGCAGGAAGAAGAACCTGGAAGAGGGGTCTCTAAGCTAGAAACTAGAGCTTGTTTTAGTCCCATCGGCCATCTTATGGTGCAGAACTTTACTTACTTTCCCAACAGAACAACTTACTTTTCCATATAATTGTGGATCCAATCTATTATTTTTTGAGAACTCTCATTCACTTGAATTTCAATATATTGTTTTGTTTTCAACGGGAGGATTATAATTAGAAAATATGGAGAATTGTGTAAATCACTAAGTCATTGGAATGTGTCACGGTATCATCTTTATTATGGTTTTCTGTAGGGGAAAATTGCCTGAGTATCACCGCTTACAGGGTCAAGTTTAAATACCCTTGTTGGCATTTGAGTTATTCTAAAACCTGGGCTTATTTTACCTACCACCTTTCCTGCCCAGTTAGTACTCTGCTCCCCCATCAGGTATGTCACTCACTTTTCCAGATTTATGCCAGTCTCCTCTCACTTTTGTGACTTATTCTGACCACCTGACTTAGGATGATGACCCTGGTATCTCTATTCATGCAGTTCCTGCTTAGCCACACAAATGCGCTCAAGTCCCCTCTCTGTTAAGAAGTTTCTCCCCACCATTGAAACCCATGCTGATTCCCCAATTCCAAAATTCTTTTTAATGTTTATTCAGTTTTGAGAGAAAGAGAGAGACTGAGAGAAAAAGAAAGGGAAACAGAGAGTGGGGGAGAGAAAGAGACAGAAGGGGACACAGAATCTAAAGCAGGCTCCAGGCTCTGAACTTTCAGCTCTCACCACAGAGACCAATGCAGGGCTGGAACCCATGAACTGTGAGATCATGACCTGAGCTGAAGTCGGACGCTTAACAGACTGAGCCACCCAGGAGCCCTCGATTCCCCATCTCTAAAAGCCTACCCTTGAGAGGATCTGCATCCAGAGACCATGACTTCTGAAATCAAGATCACAACGAGGTTAAAGTGGGCAATGCTAGGAAAACAGGCTTTATGCTAACTGACAGTATAAACTTTACATTCTGTTTTTTCTCTAATTATTTCTAATTTATAAGTATATTCCTTCCAACCAAAACATAAGCTACTCAAAGAAAACTTTATGTTATATGTCTCTGATATCTTGCAAAGTTCCTGATGTGATCCTAGGAATACAGTTAACACTGCATAAATTGGTTTGTATAGAGTGGGTCACTCCATAAGCTACTGATTAATAATACAAAATTAATAATAAAAAATCTATTTCACCTATTCCAAGTCTCAGCCTTATCATAAGAGTTGGACCTAAGAATCCAAGAGATCCCAGGCCGCTGTCACTTCCTAATACGGGGAGGACTTTAGGCTAGCCCTTTAACAGGGATTCGGTGTTTCCCTGAGGGCAACACTCAAAGCAGGACTTTATTTTTATGTTTTAATGTTTATTTATTTTTAAGAGAGAGAGAGTGAGCTGGGGAGGGACAGAGGATCTGAAGCAGGCTCTGTGCTGACAGCAGAGAGCCTGACATGAGGCTCAAATTCACCAACCATGAGATCACGACCTGAGCAGAAGTTGGACACTTAACTGACTGAGCCGCCCAGGCGCCCAGAAAGCAGGACTTTAAAAGCAAGGAATGAAACTGCACTGGATTCAGGGGATCCAGACCAGACAGCCACTGAGAATAATTTTCCCCATCCCTGCCCCACATCGTATATACTGCAAAACCGTGTCTGATCTAGGCATTGGCCAAATAACCCTGCCTGTTAGTGGGATAGTCACTTAATTCTGCTCCATTTCCTGAGCATTCAGCCAGAGGAAGATGTAAGTGCTATGCCTGTGTTTCTAGATAGCTCACAAATTAAAAACCAGAAGGTTTTCTGCAGTTTCCAAAGCAAAACCAGAAAAACTGAAAGATGACTGATAGGATTAATACATTTATTGGCATTAGGACATTGTTATTTTATTGCCAGTATCAGAGTGACATCATTTTTCATAAAGGCACCATAATTGCCTTTGAATGTCATAAAAGGTGAAATTCATTCTCATGGAAATTGAAGAGAACGTCGCGAAGCTTTAGTCAAAAGGAGACTAAATGATACAGATGATAAAATGTACTGGCTTTAAATTTCTGTCCATAAACTGGGAGTGAAACTACAGAGAATTAGGCTTGAGATGAAGACTGTAATATCCCCAAATTAGTTTAGGCATCCCTCTAATCTCATTTTTTCATGGTGTAAAACTATTCATTGGGAAATCTGTTTTCCTTCATTGGCCAGTATTTCAGCTGTCTACTGCCCGCGTGAAAATACTGAAGTGGGGGGGGGGGGGGGAGATGCTAATGGAAGTAAATCTTATTGGGAATGGCAGAAGCAACCACTTCTCACTAAGGCACAGAAGACCAAAGATATAAAGCAGCCAGTGTGTAAAAGTCCTTGGCTCAAAATATTTAGGCTCCCCTGTCAGAAATTCTTAAAGACAAATCCTAGAATCCATCACATACAAATTCCTTTTCCAACCAGCCGAAGTGATAAAGTCTGAACAAGGCTTTTAAAATGCCTTGCTACTATGTTATACATCAAAGTGTTTTCCTTCCCCGACCCCTCCTCAACGTGAGCCCCACCAGAAATTCCTCCTGCTGCCAAGAGCCTTGGAAAAGCTTTACATTATTAATTTCTCTATGGATTCATCATGTTTTGGAAACCTCACCAGAAGCTGGGTTCAGAGTTTGAGGGCAATAAAACAGTCAGGACAAATGGCAAACCTTTCAGTGTGGCACCATGGAATGTAGTGTGCATCTGTGCCTTCCTCTCTGTGTGGCTGGAAACTTCTCAAATCTGGTCCTCAGTTTACATTACTCAGGCAAATGGTCCTTTAGTTACTCTATAGGAGAACACCTTTAAGGAGAAAGGCAACATTACAGGCCAGTGATTCTCAATTTTCTTGTGCAGGGATAGTACTTGGGAATCCTGCCAAATGAATATTCTTATTCAGCAGGTCTGTGTCCAGGGCCTAAGACTCTGCATTTCTAATAAGCTCCTGGATACTGCTGATGATGCTGGTTCGTGGACCATACTTTGAAATGAAAGGTGTTAGCTCACCTTCTAAACCAGACCGGGCTTCCTGCAATGTAGCCAGTGTTTGCATTTGGCTTTATTAAAACAAATTTTAAATTAGTCCAGTTCACAATGTTTGTAAAAATAAAATCCAGTCCATTTCCATTGGGGGCCGGTATTGACAAGGCACTAAAATAGGTATTAATTAACCCAGGGAATGAGGTGGGTGGGCAAGGAAGAATCCTTTTATCTTTTACTTAAGCATTTTTCATGTTCACTTTCCAACTGTATATTTCGCTTCCTTGTTTAAAGTAGCCGGTGCCAATTTTATCTTGCAGTTTTATTAAAAAGCACATCTTCGCTAAGTAAAAATCAGTCCCAGAGATGTCACTGTAGCCCCATGTGCATCAGGTACAAGGATTAGACTGAGCAAAGCTTTGCATGGCCTGTTTTATTTTGCTCACCCAGAAAGAATCTCATGTTCAGTTCCAACGCAGATGTCATTTGGGGTGATATTTTATAGAAATTCCAGTAATTAAACTCACTAAACTATGACCAGCTGGTGTTAACCCTCCTGTCAGGTCACAAATTGCTTCCTTCTCTTGTATGAGAAGAAATGTAAGAGCCCCTGTGTTCTGAATTAGTTACAAGTGCTCAGGAAAATGACCTCAGAAGGCACAGCTCCACATGCAGAGTGACCAGAGAGGGATTTGTGTGTGTCTGTGTGTGTACTGTCTGTGGGCATATGTACATACACTGGCTACATGAGATAGAAAAAACAGTAAAGCCTGAACTTCAGAAATATTAGCATCATTACCTAAGGGAAGCATCTTCCCCCACTCCCCCCAGGGGGTGGGTCAGGGAGGGGAGGGATAACCAAGTAGTTTAACAAAACACTTAGAGAGGTTCAGAGAAGGTCAGAAGAAATCCAGAGTCCATTTTAAAAGGCATTGTAGGGGCACCTCAGTGGCTCAGTCACTTAAGCATCTGACTCTTGATTTCAGCCCAGCTTATGATCTCATGGTTTGTTAGATCAAGCCCCATGTCAGGCTCTGTGCTGACAGTGCAAAGCCTGCCTGGGATTCTCTCTCTCCCTGTCTCTCTGCCCCTCCCCTGCTCACACACTCTCTCTTTCTCTCTCTCTCTCTCTCTCAGAGTAAAATAAACTTAAAAAAAAACAACTGGCATTGTAGACACTGCCCTCTGCATCCCAGACAACATTTAAAAATTCTGTTTACTGAGCTCCACCGTATATGCATACTAGTCATACACATAAGGAAGAGCCAACAGCTTAGTGAAATGAATGTATTCATTCAGCTACTATTTACTGATGCCTTCCACTAGGAATACCATTACCATCAAGGGACCTCGTGGGTAGGAAAGAAACATTGTTCAAAGCCTCAACAATGTCTTCTTCCGTCCTCAGAGATTAAAACTTAGAGGATACATGAGTTACAGACCGTTGTATTACAGGTCTGTATGAGATAGTGGTAGACCTTAATGTGACATCAGGCGTCAAAAAAATTCGTGAATACATTGGAACTTGCATTCCATAGAATGTATAAAAGAAAGAAGTAGCAGAGTTGATAAATATTTTCCCATTGGGATGTTTTTATTTAATAAAGACAAAAATAAAAATGCATATACATGATATATATATATATATATATATATATATATATATATATCACACACATATACATATATATGTATGAGATACACACACACACACACACACACATATATATATGTTTCTCACATATTTATTCTTTATTTTTATCTTCACTGGTGGTTTGAGGTCAGGTCAGAGGTGAGATTCTCCATGAGTATTGTATCACTCCCCCAGATCTCTACCACCTTTGCACTTCTGGCATGCCTGTCTGCTATTTAGCTGGCATGATCTTCCCCTTTTCAGTGGCAGTTTCATACTCGACAACCACACGTGAAGGTCCTAAAGGCCAGGGATGATGTTTAACCCTTCCTCAGAGACCCCTACAAGCCACCAGGGCAAAGTGCTTGTGGAGTGCTTGCAGTGACCACATACAATCATCTTTTTAGTGTTATGGGGAAATTGTATCCAAACATACAGAAAATGGGAAAAGAAAATAATTCAGGTCACTTGAGACACAGTAGCTTAAGGTTGGCAAGAGCATCAGGCATTCCCCAAAATGAAGGATCACATAACCTCACCTTTCTGCAATGCAGTCTTAGGAGACTCATTGCAAGTTCATATACCTTTTAATACTTCCACTTCTAGGAATGTTTTATACTTATGGCCGTGTATGCAATGACCTATGGACAAGGATATTCATTGCAGCATTGTTTTGGGTAGCATAATACTGAAAATTTGCATTAGTGTAGGAATGATTAAATGAGTTCTGGCATGTTCATCCAATAAAAGACCATGCAATCAAAAAAAAAAAAAAAAAAAAAAAAGGAAATGAGTTCCAAGACGCACTGTTAAATTGAAAAGAAATCAAGGTACATTGCAGTGGACATCATTGATACATTTCAAAAGGAATGTATATGCACATAACTAGAAGTGCATAGAATCTCTTGTAAAAGATGTACAATAAACTAGAAACAATAATTGCCTCTCAGAAGGGAAACTTAGGAATTAGAGAGCTTTAAATTATTGTGTGGACCTTTCTGAATAGTTTGCATGGTTTTTGCCCTGTATCCACATAGGTTTTAAGATAAGTTTTATAGAATTATTACTCAGGAGAATAGAACATCCTTAGGGTATTTTGGACACCACAAAAGGAGCCACATCGGTCTGCAAATAGTCCTGCAACACCCTGGTCGCCATTTCTTTGTTCTGCCTCAGGATGGCAGTCTAGTTCTTCCATACTTTCATTACTCCAGTGAAAATTTAATTTGGATTGCCTCTGAATGTTCTCCGACTTCATCTGCAATGTCTGAGTCCACAGTGAATTCAATTATTAAGGAGTTACTTCCCCAGAAGGAAGACTTTGATTTTATTATATTTAATCCACCTGATCGTTTTCTTTTCTTTCTCTCTCTCCTCAACTCTTGCCAGCACAGTTCTGCCTCCCCCACCACAGAATGCACAGCGAAAGTGGGGTTTTCCCCTTCCCAGCTGAATGGGTGGTCAGTTTCCAGAATCTTTCCATGGCTAAGGAATACCATTTAGACACCTACCTTAGATGTATGTGCCTTATTTTCTCATTATTCTAAGTGATGTTTTTATTTTTATTCTCTTCTTGACCATATTCCTTCAGTTCTGAATATTCTATACCCGTTATGGTATTTTTCCCCCAATAGAATACTTTCTTCCAACAAAATTTTGTGTGAATATCCATAGGGTCAGCAAGGGCTTCTCTGGGTTAAGGGACTGGGGGGAGATGCTGACCCACACGTATGGTTTTCTCCCCACTCCACACATGCCCCTTACTCTCCACTCTTTCCCCCACCCTATGGAAAATTTTGAAGTGTCACTAATGGATGCCTAAGTTTCCACTTAGAATTTGAAAGCCTCTGTCTAGAGCAAGGAAACCCAGCAATAAGGGAAACTCAAGCTCAAGATTTAAAAAAAAAAAAAAAAAAAGGCAAAGAAAGAGAGGCAAAGTATTATGGTGAGCTAGAAAAAAATACAGCTCCAGGATTCAAGTCTTCTTGTCTGAGCTACAGAGAACACTAAAAACATTTTGTGCACCAGCCTTCCAGGAAAACAGCAGCACATTAGTTGAAGGGCAGCTGAACATGTTACTACCTGCCAAAAAAAACCTGTTATGTTTTTTAAGTAAAAATAAAAAGGAGTTTTAATTTTTTTATGATTCCAAGAAAATATATTATCAAAGAATTGTTGTCTTGAAAGTAAAAAATTTTTTTCTTTCAACTGTGGTGCTAGAAGTCTCTGTAACTCTCGACAGGCTGTCCATCTCCAGTCCTAGGCAGGGTTAAGACAGCTATGGGGTTCTATCCTTTCAATGGACAGCCCCTGTCTGAGGTAGAAATATTTAACAGAAAGCACCAGGGCCTTGGGACCTACCTAAACTCATGTGCCCATGAACTTAGCCACATTCAGCCTCAGTTTCCCCCTTACAAAATGAGGCTAATGTTTGCAGGCAGCTTGGTATAATAGGAGCAGAGGGTCTGAAACCCAAATATGTTGTGTAAGTCATAACCACCCTGTGGCTCAATTTCCCCATCTACAAAGTAAGGCAAATACTAGTACCTCCCTCAAAGAGTTGTTAAAAAAATTCAATGAGTTATTTTTGTAAAGGACTTAAATACTACATAAGGATTTGTTAGATATCACTGTATAGTAGCATTATATAGTGATATTTAAGTTATACCAAAAAATAACTAGAAGAGGAAGTGGTAAGTGCTATCAATCAGGTCTGGAGTTAAGATGTATTACAAATGTATGGGTCTCATAATAAGTCCTTCTATCCTCTGTGATATGATAATTTTAGTATTATTCATGTACCTACATTACTTCAATATCTTTGAAATACTTAAAAAAAAAATTAATTTCTCAGTACCAGGTACGAGATACTGGTTAAGTTACTTAATCCTACGGAATGTGTTCTCCCATAAAGTTAGGACAATAACCTCTTTCATTGTTTGCTCCCTTCCTAGCTTTTTATTTCTGGAAGGAAGCACTGTTTCGGAAGCATATAGGACAGCTAGCCATGTGCCCTTGGAAAGTAATGTAATCTTTCTCACCCTATTTTCTTCAGGATTGTACTAGATCTCCTGAAGTTCTTTTTCAGCAGCAAAGCCAGAGTCTGATATTTTGTTACCTTTTTTAGCTTAGAAAAATACAATGTATTATCTTACAGGTCGGTAGATTTGAAGTCCAACACAGGTCTCAAGCCAAGGTGATGGCAGAGCTGTGTTCATTTCTGGAAGCACTGGGGGAGAATTCATTTCTTGCCTTTTCCTGCTTCCAGACGCTGGCCCTCATTTCTTGCTTCTGACCTTCCCACCTCTTCAAAGCCAGCGTCAGCTGACGCAGCGCTTTCACATCATCTCAGTCTGACCTCATCTTCTACTTTCTCTTTTCTTTTTCTTTTTTTTTCTCTTTTTGTCTTTAAACTCCCCCATCCACCCACTATTTAATGGTGGTGAAATCATACAATATAAAAATAACCACTTTATTTTTTTTTAATTTTTTTAATGTTTATTTATTTTTGAGACAGAGAGAGACAGAGCATGAACAGGGGAGGGCCAGAGGGAGAGGGAGACACAGAATCGGAAGCAGGCTCCAGGCTCCAAGCTGTCAGCACAGAGCCCGACGCGGGGCTCGAACTCACGGACCGTGAGATCATGACCTGGGCCGAAGTCGGACGCTTAACCGACTGAGCCACCCAGGCGCCCCAAAAATAACCACTTTAAAATGAGCTGTGTAGTGGCATTTGGTGCAATCACAGTTTTGCCATGGCCACTACTGTCTATTACCAGACGTTTCATCCTCCCAAAAGGAAATCCCATGCTAAATAAACAGTTGCTCCCCATATGCTGTTCTCTCTACCCTGTGACAACCATCAATCTGGTTTCTGTCTCTGTGGATTTACCTATTCTGGATATTTCATATAATCATACAGTATGTGACTGGCTGGCTTTTTGTGTCTGGCTTCTTTGACTTCATGATTTTGAGGTTCATCCATGCTTTCGCATGTATCTGCACTTAATTCCTTTTTATGGTTGAGTAATATTCCATTGCGTGATATACCACAATTTGTTCATTCGTTGGTAGACATTTGGGCTGTTTCACCTTTCAGCTACTGTAAATAGTGCTATTCTGAACATGTTTGTACATATATTTGAATACCTGCTTTTAATTTTTTTTTTTTTTGATAGACATCAAGGAGTAGAATTGTTGGGTTGCATGGCAATACTACACTTAATTTTTTTTTAATCTTTTTTTAACGTTTTATTTATTTTTGTGACAGGGAGAGACAGAGCATGATCAGGGGAGGGTCAGAGAGAGGGAGACACAGAATCTGAAACAGGCTCCAGGCTCTGAGCTGTCAGCACAGAGCCCAATGCGGGGCTCAAACTCACGGACTGTGAGATCATGACCTGAGCCGAAGTCGGCCGCTTAACTGACTGAGCCACTCAGGTGCCCCTTAATTTTTTAAGGAACCACTAAACCATTTTCCACAGCAGCTGAGCCAAGCTACCCCTGATTTTAATACATCTTCAGAGAGCAAGAGTCCCTCCCTTTTGTGTAGCCAGCTTCTGATCCTACCTCCCACAATCACAGGGGTTCTTTTGACATGTACTAACACAGAAAGCAATATCCTACATGTGCAAAACTGCCAAAAATTCCTAGGAGATTGACAAGGCTTTCTAAGGAGATTTGGACCTTTAGAAACTTTGATAGAGCTGCTCTACAATAGACACATGCTCAAAATATGTTAGGTGTTTTGAAAGTGTGAGAAATAGTGTAAGGTCAAATGAGCCAGCTGGCTTGTAGAAGTTGAAAAACAAAACAGTGACAATTTCACAGTCTTCATAAAGTATTTCTTCACATCAGCCCTTTTATTCATTTAGCAAAAACATATTAACTGCCTGCTATTTACATAGCATTGTGCAGTGATTAAATAGCATGATCCCTGTTACCAGGGAACTCATGATGTAGATAGGAAAACAGATGGTAAGCAGATAATTGTGTGACACTGTGACATGTGCTAAGAACAGAGTGTAGATGAAGTGTTACCAGGGTGCAGAGGGAGGAGTTTATCGTGCCAAGAAGCTGAAAAAAAGGCTTGATGGGAAAAGAGATTTTCAGCTTGATCAAAAAAAGCAGGTATAGGAATGTGGTCTTCAGACATAGGCTGAGGTGTAGGTGCTAAGCTCAAAGTTACAGAATTGCCGGACTTAGGGGATCCTTAAATAATCAAGTGGATCTAGAAATAATGGGTGTGTGAAGGGGAGTATGACAGGATGAAAGTGAAAAGTAAATGTTTTTCTTAGTACCAGGCAACAATGAAGTGCCTACCACCAGCATGTGGTTATCCCCTTGGAAAGCAGCCCCCTCCTGACAGTGGGAGTCCTCTGGGCTATCAGTAGCCCACACCGACTTATCACTGCACCTGTGGGAACATATGATCTACTTCTGGGGGCATCATTTAGAAGGTTTCAAGGCCTCGCAATGGTATTTTCTCTGAATTTCTAAATGCATTTGTCCAAATCATAGAAAACTCCATAGTAGAATATAAAAACATATACGTTTTGGAATTAAAGGGGCTGAGGTGACTGCTTTCCTTATCTGTAAAATGGGCCTCATGAAAATATTTGCCTTGTAGAGTTTTGACAGGATTAAATGACCACAATGTGCATACAGTTACTCATACAGTACTAAGCACATAGTAGCATTTATAAATATAGTCTAATATTATTCTTAATAAGCTTTAGGGATTCAAACTGGTTTGTTACCTGGGAAAAACTATATAATTCAACTTTCTCTGGGTCGGTTAGGGCCTCAAAAACTTTATCATTGAAATCCTGAGAAGATCTAGATTTTTTTTTTTTCTTCCTTAGGAAGCTTAAGGAGAAAAATCTATGATTTCTGGGTCTTTGTGGAGCCCGAAATAGATTGCTTCTCTTGAGAGTTCTCTAAGAAGTATTCTCAGCTGAGAAAGCACACATCACTGTGATGATATTTCCTATGTCTCTTGGGCATTTCCCTAAAAAAAAAAAAAAAAAAAAAAAAAAGGTCAAGAATGACGAGGGAGAGAACTCAAGCTTTTAATAAGGATACTTTCCTATGTGTTAACAGAATTTCAAATATATTACACTAGTGTTTGCTGTTCAAGGCCTCACAACTTTTTAGACTTTTACATTGCAGGTTACTTAAATAACTTAGCAAAAGTGAAACCTGCCTTCACGGCACCTTATCCTCAGGTGAATTTAAATTTTAAAAAATGGAGATTATCCTGACACGGCTTAAAGGCTTTTCTTCGAAATCGGTCACATGTAACAACTGTGTCCAGGCAGAAGTTTATTCCTTCCAGTATGACAAAGAGGACAGTCCAAAGAGATAGAGTTCACACACTGAGCATGCCTTGGCTTTACTCAAAAAAGACCTGGTAAGAACGGTGGAAATATTACTAAATTTACATGAAGAGAGATATGAGAGGCAACATAAACAGGTCACGGGAGCCATACCTGGGATGTAGGAAATATGCCTGATCGATAATTAACAATCAATTTAGGAAAGCAGAAACTACTGTATGTATTTTTAACACAAAGAACATCTTTTCCTAATGAAAGATTTTTTTTAACAAAAGCAAGAAATGCCCACCATAATGGCTAATTTGCCCCAAATCTGACAACTTATTAGCCATTAGCTATCTATTGATGTATAACTGCATTTCCTCTGATAAACCAATGAACAACTCAGGATCATTTCTTCATTTGCTCCGTGGCTGTTTCTTAAGACTATAATCTGCAGAAAATGTGCTCTGAAAATGTCTATGGCCTGCCCTTACTGAATGCTACATTTTCATCACACCTACAAATGAGGCATAAGGTCTTTAGTTTAAAAACCAAACAAACCTTGCAACCTTTTGGAACTTCCATACTTTCAATCTTGCCATTATATTTGGAAAATCATCCCTTCCATCGTTTTAATAATTGGTTTCCAAGTGACTGCTCCAAGAATGAATTTTTCTTCAATGTCAAATGCTCTGACATTGGCCCGGGTCATTTTGAATCTGTTCACAGTGTTAGATGACTCCAAACAAACAAGAAAACTTTGTACAGAAGAAAAATTGTGTCTTAAAATTGGCTTTCTGTTCAATTCCAATAATTTGCTTGTTTATAATTATCTTTCTATTGCACTAGCTGTTTGTCTTTATGTGAGAGACACTGATCTTCATTAGCCATCACGGCAAGCAAAGGGAATATTAGAACTATTGATCCACTAGCAAAGCAACTGGGGGATGTGGGGGTGTTATAATTATGGGTTGATGAATTAAAAAGCTTTCGCTTTAGTTTTCAAAGCAAGTCAAAGTGCTCCAAACAAAATAGTTTCTGTGGTTGTCTGTCTTTTTTTTTTTTTTTTTTTTTTTTTTTTTTGAGATTTGCTCTGATGTCCTAACCTTGAAGGTTTATCCCTGAAACAAAATTTCTTATTATACTGCAATTCTCTTTTTTAAAAAATAAATAAATAAAACCCTGGGGCACCTGGGTGGCTCCGTCGGTTAAGTGTCCAACTCTTGATTTTGGCTCAGGTCGTGATATCACAGTTCATGAGTTCAAGCCCCATGTCAGGCTCTGTGCTGACAGCGCGGAGCCTGCTTGGGCTTTTCTCTCTCCCTCTCTTTCTCTGCCCCTCCCCTGCTGGTGTTCTCTCTCCCCCCTCTCTCTCTCAAAATAAGCATTAAAAAAAAAAATAGTTTATTCGCCAGAAGCCACTGAAATCTCACAAGAAGAAGGTGAATAGGTTACCAGAATAGAGTGAGAGAATTTCCTATGGCAATTTCAAGGGCCTGAGTATCAAAAGTTGGTGATATGTGTGCCCTCTGACCAATAGAAAGGTTCACAATTAAGGTAAGTAAATCATTGGAATAGCACTATCTGTGAATAAATGGAGAAAACACTGAGTAATCTTGGCAGAGCCAAAGCACCATACCTTAGGAAATGGAAAATTTCAGCTCTGTGGCCAAAGGACACCAAGCCCATTTATAAAATGTTGGAAGTAGCAATTTTGCCCTTACTTGGACTTGCTGTGTGTTATCTCTAAATTAATGCATTTTCCACAGCACTTGGGTGGCTCAAGCCCCATGCCAGGCTCTGTGCTAACAGCTCAGAGCCTGGAGCCTACTTCAGATTCTGTCTCTCTCTCTCTCTCTCTCTCTCTCTCTCTCTCTGCCCCTCCCCAACTCATGCTCTGTCTCTCAAAAATAAACATTAAAAAAAATTTTTTTAATCAGTGCATTTTCCCACCCAATGTTGATTTCTTTTGCAGTAGGTTATGTGGGATAAGATAAAATAATAATGACATTATTTGCTCACTAGAAAGTAATATGTCACTAGCACAAATGAAAACTCGTCCTGATTATCTTTCTGATAAGTTGAGACTAGCTCAACTTGTCCTTAACAGTGTCCTTCACTGTTATTTTAGACCAAGTTATCAATAATTGGATAACCTCTATGAATTATATTTTTCTATATTATTTACAAACATATATATCATATACAGTTTTCTTTTTTTTTTAATTTTTTAATGTTTATTTATTTTGGAGAGAGAGAGAGACAGGGCATGAGTGGGGGAGGGAGACACAGAATCTAAAGCAGGCTCCAGGCTCTGAGCTGTCAGCACAGAACCTGACAAGGGGCTTGAACGCACAAACTGTGAGATCATGACCTGAGCCAAAGTTGGACACTTAACTGACTGAGCCACCCAGGCACCCCTACAGTTTTCTTTATATATGTCTATGACTATACATACTTATATGTACATATTGGTCATATTTATATCCTAGGTAATCCTTCTACCTGATGATTTAAGCTAAAAAGAAAGGATGAAGGGGCTCAGTGACTTTAGGTTATTCATAGGTTCAATTTTGGATGAATTGGGTTTTTTTTTTTTTTACTTCAAAAAAAGGACATCTCTCCTTATAATAGTCTTCCTAACTTAGTACTAGTTACAAAAATAAGAAACTGAATGTGTTAGGAAGATGCAGAGATCCATACATGTCAGAAAATCCTAGGAAAGCATTAAAGCTGCTTCCTTTTTTCCTGGTTTTTAGCTTTATTGAGTAATAATTGATATACAAAAGAAAATGCACACATTTCTTACATACATCTTGATGAGGTTGGACATATGCACATACCCATTATTCCCAATTCCAAGGTTCCCAGTACCAGCAACCTTTTGGGATCCAGGGTGGGGGGGGATTAGTGTCATGTTTGTACTTCTCAAGGTTTTTCTGAACCAGTTCATCACATTTTTGTTATGTTCAGAGACTTCCAGGCAGTGGCAGAAGTGGTTTCTTACATAAAAGATGTGAAATTTTCTGAAGTCTTCTTTTTGTATCACTATCTAAACTTTTCATCTTAACTTGTATTTTTGTGCCTACTAATAGTTAAGCAAGTATTAGTGATTGTGATATGAGATCAGATAAAAATCCTTGCCCTCCAGTAGATAACCATCTCCTCTAAAATTAGTCTGCTTCCTCTGAGGCACCTTGGTGGCTCAGTTGGTTAAACATCCGACTCTTGATTTCAGCTCAAGTCATGATCTCAGTCATGAGATTGAGTGTGGAGCCTGCCTGGGATTCTCTCTCTCCTTGTCTCTCTCCATCTCCCTCTCCATCTCCCTCTCCATCTCCCTCTCTCTGTCAAAAATAAATAAGTAGGGGCGCCTGGGTGGCGCAGTCGGTTAAGCGTCTGACTTCAGCCAGGTCACGATCTCGCGGTCTGTGAGTTCGAGCCCCGCGTCGGGCTCTGGGCTGACGGCTCGGAGCCTGGAGCCTGTTTCCGATTCTGTGTCTCCCTCTCTCTCTGCCCCTTCCCCGTTCATGCTCTGTCTCTCTCTGTCCCAAAAATAAATTAATAAATAAATAAATAAATAAATAAACATTTTTTAAAGTAAAAAATAAGATTAAATTAAATTAATCTTCTTCCTCTTTCTTTGCCTTTCTTTTCCTCCAACACCAACATATCAAATGATAGCCAACTCACAGCATCCTTCAAGACCAAAATTTCTTTCTAAGGAAGTTAAATTCCTTGGGGAAAAGGAAAAAAACACAACAATTTGCCGGATACTGTTTTAAATGTTTTGTAAATGTCTTATTTAAGCATGGCTAATCCTATCACGTATTTCATACATGAACAAACAGGCTCAGAGATCTTGAGTGCCATACCAAAGGCCACACTGTAAAAGGCTCATTCAGGATTTGACCTATTCTTTGTTAACTCCAAACACCTTACTCTTTCCCATAAATTACCCCTTCTCCAAAGACAGTGGTAAAAGTGGGGTGAAATGGAAGGAGAAACCTATTCAGAAATGAAGTGAGAATTTTATTCTCTTGTTCCTAAACTAGAAATGATTGGTAGAAATCAGTGACATGGAGAAGTGTGATGCAGGACCCTGCCAGGCTTCAGCTGGTCCTCTAAAGTGCTGTCATTGATTTCTTCACTCAAGACTAATTTATTGGGCACCTAGTGAGAGCCCAGCTCTGTGACAGTCACCAATATAGCACAATGAACAAGAGGGCTACTCAGGAAAACCAAACAAGTAACAAACAAAAATATAGACAGAAATTAACAAAAATAGAAACAAAATAGTTGAGTGATCTGGGTTTCTCTGAGATGTTGACACTAAAGAATAGGAAGCAGAAAGCTGTAGGAAGAATTTCCTAGGCAGGGAGAACAGCAAATGCAAAGGCCCTAACACAAGAAAGAGCTTGATTTGGAAGAAATCAAATAGCAGGCGCTAAACCTTACGAGCAGTCATCCTGGTGCTGGAGTGGCAGATAGAGGCTGACCAAGCGGGGTCTTTCAGCAAGTATGAGTGTCATTCCTGTCCCTACATTCTACTTTCTTCCCTCTGTTACTAGCCAAGTACAAAGCTTTTTTTTTTTTTTTTGGACAATGCCCTCAGTCAGGAAACACTGTGCTTTCATTCAACACCTTCTGCAGAACAGAATCCTGAGTGACAATTGTGAGTGCTACTCAGGGATAACGTTGACACACTTTGGGGCATCTTCTCTTTTCCTCACAACCAGAATATTAGTGTAGTCTAGTGGCTAAGTGCCTGGGCGGTGGTACCAATTGTACCTGGGCACAAATCAAAGTTCAGCGGCCTCACTTGGTGTGTGACCTCAGACGACAAGTCGTCTCATCTCTCTAGACCCCAGTTTCTTCATTTCAAAAAAAAGGAACACCTCTCTCGCCGCACTCATGCTGTGAAAATTAAGCAAGGTTTAAGTGTGCAGATTGAGAAGCAGAGGGCCTCGCAGGTAATAAGCCCTTAGTGCGGCACATCCTGTAACTGCCCCTGTCCCCACCCCCGCTGAGTCTGCATACAGGGGAAGGGAGAATTGGAGAGATAAAGCAACATGTCTAAGATCACCTATTTAGGAGAGGCTAAACCTCAAATTTTGGATACTTCATCTAAGTGCTTTTATCCCCTCTACCGCAGTGGATCAGTGCAAAGAGAAAGGAGGTTAATAAACCTGTTTCTGCCCTACGGGAGATGGTATCCTGTACAGCGAGAGGAAGGTCAATTTCTGGGAGCGTGGGATTAGTTTGGGCATTGATCTAAAAAGTCTTACACAAAAATGTCTTAAGGGCATACTTGCTTTCCATTAAGCATTTCTCTTAGCTGTTTCTGCTGAGCAAAGGAAGGGGGAAAAAAAAACATCCTGCCCCATGCTTTCTTAAAAGGAAAAAAACAAATGGAAGTTTGATGAAATTGTGTGGGTGCTCTTGACTTATCTTTATCCATCACCCTAAAATGTGCCCATATGGAAGATAAATAGTGTTATTCCATGGAATGCTTAGTACTGAGTTCCAAAAATGCTGACAAGTACTAATCCCAGTAAAATATATGGAAGTTAATTATAACTGAACCACACGGAAGTCAGCCAGGAGATCACAATCAAGAAGATTCACTGAATGAACACTTTATTCTTCCTGTGAAGGAGACACAGTTATCTCTCCTTGTGCCCTTCTGTGTCTTCCTTCTGCCTTGCCTACGTACCTCCTAAAATGTAACTCCATGCTGTGAACAAGCGTGCTGCAACCCTGAGAAGGCAAGGGAACGTTCTCAGTGGCTCATGCCAGGGGACATTCTGAAAGCCCAGAAGCTGCAGATAGCCTGGTGCTATCTCTGTAACCTTAAGCCTGAGGCCATTCGCTGCCATTTCTTCTCCTAAGAAGAGTATCCATCAGGCATTTGGCATCAAAGCATCTTTCCCTGAAATGTGATTAGCTTACAAGGTCACCAGAAGTTCAGGCAGGTACCCTTGCAAGTAAAACCTTATTAGTCAGATTCTAAGAGCTGTTGTTCTTGTAAAAAGGCAACTTAATTTTCTGCCCTAGAGAGATTGGATCAATCAGCCCTGAAGCAAAGAAAAGTACAGGCGAAGAGAATGTAAATGGAACTGGAAGTAGGTATTTGGGCTTCTGCTGCCCATTCCCTTTGGCTTTCTGGGGAGAGAATAGTGATGTCACTGGCCCTAACTCACTATCAATTCATTTGTTCACTCACTCAAAATATATTTTATTATATGATTTTATTATATGATTGAGAGGGACTGTGGAGTCTCTCTCCCTACCTCTGAGCCATGCCAGAACAAGCCATTCTGCAAGATGAGTCTTCTATGTGCAATGGCCCCTCAGCAAATGTGTAGTGCTCTCAGCGTACGCTTACTAGATGTATTTGGGGTCATGAAATTGAACACACACCCATGGATCCTTCCCTCAGAGAGGTCACAGTCTAGCATGGAGATAATATGTGCACAATAAGGATTATGTTGCGGGATGGCAAATGTAACTGCCATAAGGAAGGGGCAGGTGAAGAGCAATGAGTGATCTGAGGACAAAATTACACCTAACTTGGATAGGAAAGAGATCATAGAAAACCTTGTGAGAAAAAAAAGAAAAAAGTATTTAAGACAAGACCTTGGAAGGTAGGTAAGCATATTTCAAATTCAGAAGGCTTTTGATTTATAAGAGATCAAAGAATTACCTGAAAACTCCAAAAGAAAAATCAAATATATCAGAATAAAAAATGTGTAAAAATATTATTTCCCAAAGTTAAAAAATTAAAGACATTTAAAAAATTAAGTTAAGAAACATTTTTGTGTTTGCAGACTATTAAGGGAGATGACATGATGTAAAGGTCTTTCTCTTCCAAATAACTAAGCAGTCTTATTGGATGAATAATACCTACCCAATAGCAGAGCAGCTCATTATTTTAAAAACATTAATATAGGGCATCTGACCATGAGGAAAGATTTCGTGCTTGCATTATTAGATAATTGCATGTTTTACTGATAAGTGTACTTTTACCTGATGTTAAGCATAGATGGAAAATGAGAGGCAATCATTTTTTAAATATGCCAGCAGTTGGACCAAACTAGTAGTCTCTATCAAAAAAAAAACAAAACTCAAAGCCACCTGGAAGAACTTTGCAAAATTTCCAAGTTAGCCAGAATGAGAATGTTTCTGTTTTCTGTGATAGTAAATGAAACCAGCTCCTTTGGTTAACCGTACAATCCAATAGGGTTCTCTCGTTTAGAAGAGGGACATTAAAAGCTATCTGTTCTAACCGTCTTCTTCCCCTGTGCTGATGTTTGAATCTTGCCTATAACATTCCTTGCACTGCGGCTGATTGCCAATTGAGTTTGGGTCATCTTGTGCCCAGCCTGTCTTCTTATCTGCCTGGCCCTGTTAGTGCTTGAAATCTTAGCCTTCTGAATAAGACCTGAAAGCGCGGGTATGTCTGGAAGTCCTTTGAAGACATGTACTAGACCTACCTTAAGGACCGCACCTCCTTTATTTGCCCCTGCCAGTCATCTCATAGGCTTTAGCATTTTCTCAAACAATCTACTCAACGTAGAGCATTTTTATATAAATCAATTCAATTTTAAAAGAATATGTTGAGCTTCAACCATTTCCAGGCATTGTGCTGATTATTAGGAAAATAAAATGGAGTAAGATGGATTCTGTCTTCTGGGGCCTCAGAGTCTTTATGGTAATTGTTGTATTTGTCTAGATCAAGGATCTGAAAACTTTTTCTTAAAGGACCAGAAGGAAAATATTTTAAAACAAAACCAATGCTAATATGTAGGTTCTTATATGACCATTTAAAGCTTAACCATGTTAAAATGTAAACACAATGCTTACCTGGTAAGCCATAAAACAAACAAACAAAAAAACAGTGGCTTTCCAGATTTGGCCCAAAGGCCAAAGTTCATGAACCTATGGTCTTGACCCGTGCTGCCCAAGACAGTGACCACTAGCCACCTGTGGCTGCTGAGTATTTGAGAAGTGGTAAATCCAAACTTAGTTGTGCTGGAAGGGTTAAATACACACAGGATTTTGATAACTTTGCATGAAAAACAAGAATGTAAAATATCTCCATACTTTTTCATATAATTATGAATTAATGTATATTCAAAAAAATTAACTCAAAAAATAGGTTTTTGGATATATTGTGTTAAAACATATAATTAAAATTAATTTCACCTATTTCTTTTCACTTTTCAAAATACGGCTACCAGAAATCTTATAATCATACAAGTGGCTGCTCACATTATGTTTCTATTGGACAGCGCTGATCTAGATAATGTCTCTGTTGGCTGGGAAGCCATAGTCCAAAATGAATTCGTTTAAAACAACGACAGAACAAAACAAGCACTTCCTCTCTTCTGTATTCCACCATGCAACCAAGAATCTTTTAGCAAAGTCTTCCTTGGGAAGCCAATCGGATTTAGATTTCTCTCCATCACTCAGTCACTCATGTATCATGTTGCTTTATTTTCTTCACAAGTATTTCTGAAATTGTAATATTTGTTTATTTCCTTCCTCACTCTCTGCCTCCCTGAGCTAGATGTCATTTCCACCAGAGAAGAGCCTTTTCTCACCCTTTTCACCACAGTCTTGAGTCAAGTTAGCATTAACCTTTGCCTGGCATCTCTTGGGTCTGAAACCACGTCAGGCACAGAGTAGGTGCTAAGTGAATATTTTTTTGAATGAAAGAACTATAAACATGGAAAATTTAAAACAGGAGAGATGCTTTGAGGAAACTGAGAGAAAAACTAAGTGCCGGGGTGAGGAAGCATTCTAGTGTTTTTGTTTATTCAAGTATAAGTAACATGCAGTGCTCTGTTAGTTTCAGGTGCACAACGTAGTGATTCAACAATTCTATACATGACTCAGTGCTCCTCATAAGTGTACTCTTTAATCCCCATCACCTATTTCACCCATCCCCCTACCCACCTCCCTTCTGGTAACTGCCAGTTTGTTCTCTATAGTAAAGAGCCTTTTTCTGTTTGTCTCCTTTTATCTTTGTTCATTTGTTTTGTTTCTTAAGTTCCACATATGAGTGAAATCATGTGGTATTTTCCTTCTCTTATTTCACTTAGCATTGTGCTCTCTAGATCCATCCATGTTGTTGCAAATGGCAAGATCTCGTTCTATTTTGTGGCTGAGTAATATTCCAGTGTGTGTGTGTGTGTGTGTGTGTGTGTGTGTGTGTGTGTTCTGAATATTCATAATTCACAACAGCCAGCACGTTCGGTTTCATGGAGGAAAACTTTATTAATTATAAGGAAAAGGGAATATAAGGAATTAAACAATTATAGTAAACATAAAGAAGAGAAGTATAGAGAAGGACAAAGAAGACTTAATACATCAAATCGGGTGCTTACATCATCTAGCCTTCTGGCTGGGGAAGCCCCGTGGGGAGCAGCCAGGTTGGAGTCCTAATTCAGGGTCCTGGGTGGATTGTCCACCCCACAGGTGAGATTTCCAACTAGGTATTCCCGCCAAAACAGTATATATGCTACCCACGTATGATTTATTAAGTTTGCCTAAGTGCAGTCCCAAGCAAGCTGTTTTTTCTCTGTTTCTCTTGTCATATGTCACAATCTTGTGGGCCTGGACATCTGGCCCATATTTCTCTTCCCTCCCTGATCCATTCCAGGGGGGCAGATTGGTCTGGTTCAAGGAGGTGAGGCAAGTTAATCCCTCTTGTCATCAGGAGCAGAAGGGGGCAGTTCTGATCCTGAGGCCAGATACAGAGTACAAGCTAACTAAGCCCCCCATGCTTGTGTATGTGCAGCTCTGGGTAGAAATGCATGAACAGCTTCTATAGAGAACAGTGTGTACCACATCTTCTTCATCCATCCATCTATCGATAGATACTTGGGTTCCTTCCATATTTTGGCTATTGTGAATAATGCTGTAATAAAAATAGTGCATGCATATAGCTTTTCAAATCAGTGTTTTCATTCTAGTATTATTTAGTAGCTTCAGACACTGAAGCAAAGAGCTTATAAGCAGCTTGATAATAGAACACAAGATAAATCTAGCCCAAGGCACTGGCCCCTATTACTATGTTCTTTAATAATAATAATAATAATAATAATAGTATTAGCATTCTGTTGCATTTACTTCATGCCAGGCAGAATTCTAAGTGCTTTTTGTATATTAACTAATCTCTAAACAACCCTATGAGAGAGACATTATTATTACCTTCATTTTGTTGTAAGTAATGACTATAATAAATAATTTAACAAAACTAAATAATTGAGGCATAGAAAGTGAAGTGACTTACCCAAGGTCACTCAGTACATTTCAGAGCCAGAGTATCAACTGAGGCATTCTGATTCTCTTTGTCATGTGACTGTACATTAAACCTCACATTTTTTTCCTGATTTTATTAGTTATTCTATCCTGAACATACTTGAAGAGTATTACATGGCATAGATTAGAAATACCTTTTTAAAATCTATTTTAAAAGTTGATGGGAGTATTATTATAACAATGAACTATAAAACTTCAGAACAAATGGAGAAAAAAGCCTGTTTCTTATTGTCTTAAGCATCTTCTCATAACAGGAAGAAAATGAGACAAATATTTTCTGTTCAGCCTTAAGTGCATGGATACATTTTAATCTCTTGCCTTGTATACTCATCAGAGCAATTTTACCATTGGTTGTAAACTTTCTATGTAAATATATGTGCAACTTGTACTGTCTACATATATTCCCTATTAAAATGATGTATATATCTGTTTTCAGTGACAAAACAGGCCACCAAAAGTGAAAACTAAACTGGCACATTTGAACAGTAGAAACCAGAAACTTGAGAGTCATTCATTTGCACACACCTCAGCCTCAACATTCAGCTGAGAAGGGCATTGCCCCCTGCCCCTCTCTTCCCCCATTCAGTTGAGATAACCTGATTTTCCTCCCTCTGTGTGGCCCAGCACATCCGCAGTCTGATATCATGTCTGATGGTCAGAAGAAAGCATGTGTGAAACCCCTTAATTCAAAAAGCCTTTGGTTAACTGTCAATTTCCATTTGCTGTTGGTATCCATTCATTCAATGAATACTGACTGAACATTTTGATGTGCATTACACTAGATCAGTTTCCTAGATTCTTATTCCCCAAACTATTTCTTGGGAACCTATCCCTTTTTTTTCCTTCAATATCCCAGATTGGATTTCTGGGTTCTTCTGCCTGGTCTAGACAGACAGCCTTGTGTGGCTTCTCCAGGATTAGTCTGCCTCATTTAAGATGGTCTACACTCCCTTCTCTTGCTAATGTCTGCTCCTGATGCTTCTTATTCAAGTGCATTCATTGCCACTTCTCCTTCTTCTTCTCCAAAATCATTACATAACTAAACACTTGTACCAGAGGTTGACCTACTAAACAAATACTTCTGCCAACTGATTCAATTAAATGACCCCATGGCTACCCCAAATGTATCTGTTTCTACAACACCAGTGAAATAACTTGTAATGCCAATTAGAATCATTTGAAGAGAAGAAAAGAATGAGGCTTAAAGTTATCTTCTTTGTTTATTGTATTTAATGTTCATTTATTTATTGTTGGGGGGGGAGGGAGGGAGAGCATGAGTGGGGGAGGGACAGAGAGAGAGGGAGAGAGAGAATCCCAAGCAGGCTCCGCAGGGTTCAACTCATGAACCATGAGATTATGACCTGAGCCAAAGTCAGATGTTTAACCAACTGAGCCACCCAGGTGCCCCTCATCTTCTGTATTTAATACTTCCTACTTAATCCAAATTATTCTACTTTAAGCATGTGTCCCAAGAAATAGTAACCTTAAGAGAGGTACCACAAGAAAAAATGTTCTGCACAGGAAACCCCATAACCCACATTTCCTTCTGGTTTCGCAAACTGGTTTGACACAGGGCCCTTACTTTTTTTTTTATATAATACCCATTAATGTCCCACTGAACCCACTTTGGGAAATGCAGCTTTCCCAAAAGGAGACAGAGATGAACCAGGTATATTTTCCACCTTCAAAGGAACTTGACCATGTCATGGAGCGTAAAGATGCACAGCACAAAACGAGCAAAAAAAAAGCACAGATGTGTGTATCTGTGTGTCTGTGCAGAGGGAAAGAAATACGTACGGGCTTCATTGTGAGTTTCATTGTGAGGTAATTGGCCTTTGTTGGAATGATGATGTTAGAGTCTGTGTCCTGAATCCATAACCGGTCTAGGACATATAAAGTTTGGGGGTGGGAGTTTGTAAGAAATGTTATGGTTGGTAGATCCTCAGTTCTCCTGTTTATGCTCTACCTCACACCTCCTCATTAGCTCTCGTCACTCACTTCTGGTCCCTTTCATCTCCCCTAAGAAGTTCCAGCTTTATCCCAAAATCTAGCTCTACCTCAGGATCTATATGGTCATAATACTAAACATTTATTTTGTAACCCATCCTCTTCTAGACATTCATTTCACATTAAGCCTTAAAGGAACCTAAAAGACCATCTCATACTCATATTTTATAGGTTCAGCATAGTTATGTGACTTGGTCATATGTAAACAGCTAAGTCATGGCAGGTGAGGGAGTAAGACCAAGTACACAAACTCCCAGCCATAGAGCTGTGTTGGTTGCTGGGGGCCCATAAAATGTCCTCTCCCAGTATTTCCCCCCACAAACAGAGTTCCCTCAACAAAGGGAAACGCCTCCCCCAGGGTTATGCCCCCTTGATAAAAGATACCAAGATCCAATCACCTTGCCTTAACTTGGGAGAATGCAAAGAACTGCCCATGGCATTTTCTGACGCTTCTGTTGCAACTGCATCACATTTAAACTTCACACTTTGCCTAATTCCACTTCCCCCACTTCTGTACATGTGTTGTTCCCAAGCACACCCCTGAGAAAACTCATATACGCAACACTCCATCTCAGCTTCTGTTTTCAGAGAAGCGATGTAAAACAAGTTGAAAGCCCGTGCTATTGACCTTTATCGTAAACTACCTCTTCAAGTCAAGTCTGTTGACTTTGCCCTCTTAAGGCCAAAGAGATACTGTGAAATGTATCATGGAGTCTTGAAAAGGGGTAACTTCCAAACAGGGGATGAAAAAAATGTTCCCATGACATCCTCAAAAAGGTAACATAATTTTGCGTGAATTGTGGGCCCTGCCATCAATTTTTCAAGGTAAATATTTTATGTTCTCTATTACAAAGCTGAGCAGAAAGCCTTCATCATGTCGGTTTACTCTTTCCAGCCTTCCTGGCAAATTAAACTGTGTGATGAACAGCCAGTACTTAGCAGCTTCTTCTTTATGGAGTTTTACAACATCTAGTTTGCCTGCACATCAGAAACTATTTAGATACAAATTGTTTCCCTGAAGAGTAACCGTGGAGTCCTGCACTCTCAGGGCACTGGGACTCTGTTAATATTCATTGAGTCCTATTATGATAAATAGGCACAAAGTTGCCATTCCCTAACCTTATAAAATCTGAATTGCAACAGAAATCACATAATAAAGACAGGAAAAAAGAGCACTCTGTCCATCTAGCCCTTGAAGGCTACTTCAAGTACATCTACTCTTTCTAAAATTTTCAGAAAATAATCATTTATTTTTTTCCTTCTCTTAGTATTTTTCAATAGGAAAGATTGATGATTTCTGGATTCCAGAAAGAGTCCCATGATCTTCCAAACATCTCCCTCATTGACTTGAGTATAATCGCGATTTCACCATTAAAAATTATTTTCTCGTGTCAGTCAAAGGTGGCCAAGGCAAGAGCGACACTTTATACCATCTTACTCCATTGAAGCTCATGATAACTGTGAGTGAGTTTACCAGCAGCTTTTAAACAGGGGGTTTTGATTACTTGGGGTAAAGGAACGGGGTAGGGAACCGGCATTGGTTACAGCAGTTGCTTGTTAAAGATACTTTACAGACATGATCTCATTTGATCCTCAGCTAACCCTGTAGTATCCCTATATTATTCTTTCTTTATTGGTGAGGAAACTAAGTTCTAAAGAAGCAGTAAATTGTCTAATGTTGCATAACAAGAAAGTATCAGACATGGGCTCCAGATGTGGGCCTGCCTAACTTAACTGCACCATCCTCTAAAAACATTTGGCTTATTTATAAGGAGAGAAGGAAAAAATAAGAATCAAAAAAATATATAAGGACAGAAGGACATGTCATCAAAGTAGAAAAATGAAGAACAAATAGGAACTGAGACATAAACAAATATTTGGCTTCCTAAGCATCATGGTACTAGGCTCTGGGGCTATTACACAATGTATGTCATGAAGTTGAAGGGGTCCTGGGGTAAAGGACTCCTTCCCAACAAACAGATAATTAGTCCCCATGAAGTAGAAAGGCCAGAAACAGCTATAAATTCATTGAAACCTCTGGGTCAGAGCTAGTCTACTCTGGATTATAGGTTCTTGGCCTTCTGATACGTCGGTCTTACCAGTAGTTTCCACAGCCTACACTCAGAGTTGGGCTGCCCTGTTGGGACTTTGGAGACAGGTGCAGAGGGGAGTAATCTAAACGTATCTGACATAAGTGCTCCTCTCAGTAGGTCTCAGGATGTGGCTATAGCTTCATTCCCAAATATAATAGCATTTTGAGATTATTTACTGCTATAGCTATCCATAGTACCTCTTTCTACAACACCAACAACATTTAAGAGTTTGAAGTAGGAAATTTATTTCAAGGGTCAACTTTAATTCTCCAAGTTCGATAGGGTCTTTATTAGTACTGTTGGATTTAGACAAAGTTGACCCAAGATCAGAAAAAATTTATACAAGGATGTATATTCATTAATCACAATTCAAGTATTAACCTTTTCTCACCTTGGAATGACAGACATGGAGCTCACATAGTATCATGCTGATTAAGAACATGGGTTTTGCAATCAGATACCCCTTGATTCAAGTCTCAGTTCTACGATTTACTAGTGTATGGCCTTAGACAAGTTACTTAATCTCTCTATGCCCTTAGTTTTTATAAGGATAAATGGAGATCACTGGGTGGCCACAGGGCTGCCTTGAGAGTCAGGTGTGTAAAATTTAGTGTTTTCTCTTTAATTCTCCCAACAAAACCATGAATTTGAAGGAAGGAATTGAAAGACATTTACCATGAGGTTTTGCTCATCTGCCAAGTAAGCACGTGGCTATTCAGAAGGCAAATACCTTAGTTTGGCTAAAGGAATACTAAAATCACTTGGTTCACCTGCCTTCCAGCAAAAATCCAGGATGTTTAATTAAATGGCATGTTTCCAACTCTGAAATCTCAGTTTACATCTTCCCAAAATAATCTACTTTAAAAAAAAAAAAAGGTGAGAGGAATATAGATTTTAACTTTTATGAAGCTAAAAAAATACATGTATAATTTATCAGGAAACAAATGCCTCCAAAACCTATTTCACAACATAAACACAAATCATCTCGTATTCTAGAACATAAAGGGTTTTTAATGGTCTATTTCTCTCTTACTTGTAGCAACATGAGAAGCAAGAGTTTATCTACCCCATGAGACATACTGCCTCTGAGACCATGCACTCTAGCATAGACTTTAGAATTCAAATTACTTAACTCAAATCTCAGCTTTACCACTAACTAGCTGTGTGATGTTCCTTAACATCTCTGAGCTCTAAGGTTCTCATCGTTAATCTGGGGATGTTAACTCCCAATTACAACAGACATGGCAAACTGTTGAGTCAGCAGACATTCTTCTACACTTCTTCTAAGGCAGAAGTGCCCTCCACCAAATAAAGAGGCCAAATGTGGCAGATGCTGGTTTCGCTGGCTTTTCTCATAATTAAAAGGAAACATGTCTCCTAAAATGTAAGAGGAAGTTCTGAAAATGTCTTCTGAAGAATAGGTTTCCCCTTCACTAAAATGAGAGAAATACACAAGCAGAAAGAAACATCTTCCCTCTCTCCCTATTTTTGGAATAGCAAGGTGAGGGCATGGTGCTTGGAGATGCTGCAGCCATCTTGCAACCACGAGGGAGAAGTGAATAGAATCGCAGTGAGGTAGACTCAGAAGCCCTAGCAATGTTGAACTGCTAAACCAACTCTGGAACTGCCTTCCCTAGGACTTTGAATTAAAAAAAAAAATTGTAATAATAAGCCACAATGGCTTAAGCCACCTGTGGTTATATTTTCTTTTAATTGCAGCACAAACATCCTAACTTCTATACTACTTTCTTAGAATTCCTGGGGGAAATAAGTAAGGTAGCCTAAGTGGAAGGTCTAAGATTAGTAGCACCTCTTGGTAACACTATCTTTGAAACTATTACTTTTCTTATAAAGCCAATTCCATTCTTCACAATAGTTCACCTAGTGATTCAACTACCTACTAGCTAATTATTTAACTTGCCTGAATCTGTTTGTTCACCCTTAAGTTGCAGTTGATAACGCTCACTTCATAGAGCTGCTTCCAGAAATATGCAAATTGGATGCAGCGTCTATCACTACAAAGTGAAATGGTAAATCCTGATAAAGGCTCAGAATTTCATGAAGTTGGTGACATTATATTGGAAAACTGCTCAGGTTCTTTGCCAGACTATCCATAAATGAGGATTTGGGTGAGTTAGACAAGTTAGCAGTTGAAGAAGAAAAAAAAATGCTTTTGTTAATAAGTGTTTCAAAAGAGAATGCCTCTAGGTAGAAATGTAAAATGTTGTAGCTGCTTTGGAAACCAGTCTAGGCATTCCTCAAAAGGTTAAACGTAGAATTACCATATGACCCAGCAATTCCACATCTAGGTACATACTCAGGAAACAGGTATTCAAACAAATACTTGTACATGTATATTCATAGCTGCCCTATTCACAATAGCCAAAGGTGGAAACAATATAAATTTTCATGAATTGATAAATGGATAAACAACATGTGATATATACATACAACAGAATTTCAAACAATGGCATCAGGTGCTAATGCCTGTTATAATATGGATGAACCTTGAAAATATTATGCTAAGTGAAAGAAGTCAGTCACAAAATACCATATTGTATGATTCTATTTATATGAAATGTCCAGAATAGGCAAATCTATAGAAACAGAATGTAGGTTAATGGTTCCCTGGGGCCAGGGGCCACGGGTAGAATGGGGCATGACAGCTAATGAGTATGGGGTTTACTTTCAAATAATAAAAATGTTCTAAAATTGATTGCAGTAATGGTTACACAGCTACTCTGTGAACATATAAACCTTGAATTGTATGCTTTAAATGGATGAATTGTATGACATGGGAGTGATATATTAATAACAGTTATTTGTACAAAGTGAGGGAGGGTGGCTCACAATACCAGAGGATTGGGAGGCCCTCAGAAGAATAGATCAAACCTGAATATTTTTACAAAAATGCCCATTTATAACCAAGTTGCTAAAGGCAAACGGTTTTTGTGTTATTAACACAATTTACCCAGTAAAATTACAGCAAAAAGAAAACTAAAAACATTTGGTACGTTCTTCATTCTAATTAGGGCAGATTCATAACCTTTACCATATTAAATGCAAAATGGAGCACCCTTATTCACATCAGTTTTGGCTCTCTGTTGAAAGATAACATTCCAACCAAACCTTTTGATGATTGAATGATTAACTATTCTCCATGAAATGCTGGTACCTTGTGAAGGGGATTTGCTTTCAAAGCTCCTTTTCTGGTGCCAATAATCCTTGGATATGAAGGACTTCTGTCCACTGAGATGGGGAATTGCTTGTGGGTGTCGTCCAAAGCCCCTTTACATTTGATGACTCATGTCAGAGAACTCAAAGATCCCAAGAGGAATGACTTTCTAACAAGTGTTATATACCCTCAGCTTAGTATATATTTCTCAGGACTTTCTCAAAGACTAGATATTATAGCAGAGCTATTTTGAAGAGGACTGAAAAAGATCCCCTGAAAATGTATCCTCCAGCCCCTTGTCTAGACAGGCTTATTCGGCAATACCTATGTGACATTTTAAATAACATATCCCTTCACTGCGATAGGAATTTCAGCATGAAATCTCTGGAAAACAACACAGAGAACCTGTGCGCAGATTGTAAAGGCAATTTCAAGGGCCACTGTGACCATGCCCTTGAACCGGATACGGGTGTATACACCCAAGATGGGAATGGGAATGAAACCCTGCTGAGTTTTGCTGCAGTTTAAATCCCACAAGTCATTTCTAATTTCCAATATTGCCCACCATGTGTCTGACTTAACGTTTATTTATTTCTGAGACAGAGAGAGACAGAGCATGAATGGGGGGAGGGTCAGAGAGAGAGGGAGACACAGAATCGGAAGCAGGCTCCAGGCTCTGAGCCATCAGCCCAGAGCCCGCGGGGCTCGAACTCATGGACCGCGAGATCGTGACCTGAGCGGAAGTGGGACACTTAACCGACTGAGCCACCCAGGCGCCCCCATGTGTCTGACTTAAACAAGATATCTAGTTGTCTCTTTAAACATATCTGTGTAAAACCATGTTGGATAAAGTGGATCTTTTAACATGCAAATTCCAAAACTTTGACTTTAATGGAGGCATTCTTCTAAAATGACCAAAAATTAAGAAAGGAAAGAAAAGACTTGCATAAAATGGCAAGAAAAGGCAGAGATGCCAAAATTCTTCCATTTGGCCTACTTGAAAGACATCACTCATCAATTGCAGCACGCTGCCATGAATTATTTTAAATAAATTCATGGGGACCTTTTGAGAATTAATAGTTCTCATCACTGCTTATGCTACCAAGATTCTAAAGAGACTGGAGGACAAGTAAAATGCTGGTTATTTTCACTTATCAAAATGCTACTCTTTAAGATGCAGATCAAATGTCATCCTTCCCATGAAGCTCTGAATATCCACTCAGAATGGGTTTTCCCCTGTTCCCAAGTCCCATAGTGCCAACTTTCTCTACAGTACATTTTAAAATCAGCAGAATATAAAGTATATCTCAATAGACCATCCATCAGTGTTTGAGTCCTGGCTCTGCCACTCGTAGCTAACTGACCTAATTTTTCCTTTCAAATTAAATAATGACAACAATAATGACACATATTGAAACCTTAGAAAATACAAAGCCTCCTATGTAATATAGATTTATTAATCCTCACAACACCCTACAAGGTAGTTATGATTATGCTCCATTGTAAAGCTGAGGAAAATGGGTAGTTAAATAATCCATGGTAGCACATTTAATAAGCTAGTCTTCAAGCTTCAGCAAATATACATATTCCAATTCATTATCCTACCTTTTTCACTTCACTCGCCACTTAAGAGGTATTCAATAAATAGGGGCGCCTGGGAGGCGCAGTCAGTTAAGCCTCCGACTCTTGATTTCAGCTCAGATCATGATCTCACAGTTGATGGGTTTGAGCCCAGCATCAGACTCTGCACTGACAGCACAGAGTCTGCTTGGGATTCTCTCCCTCTCTCTCTCTCTGCCCCTCCCCTCTCGTGCATTGTCTCCCTCCCTCTCTCTCTCTCTCTCTCTCTCTCTCTCTCTCAAAATAAATAAAAATAAAACATTAAAAAAAAGATGTACTCAATAAATAATAGTTCTTATTACCTTTGTGCTGACAATACCAATCTGTTTACTGATTAACCATATAGGCCCTGGTGAGAAATTTCAAAGACTATATTAAACACTGTGATCTTAGAGGGCCTGGGATTTACATATATTTTAGGCAGTCTGGACCTTGAAATTCAGACTCAGCAGCAAAAGAGCTGCAGCACAAAGTATCAAAGGCTATAAAATTCAGTTAAGATTACATATTCGTCATTTCTCTTTTCTTCTTGATGAAAATAAGTCCACTCTTCACAGACATGAGACACTTTTGATTATCACTTACTGTATGAGATCAAAGTTGATTAAAATGAGCATGACAAAACGTTTCAAAATATTGCAATTTCACCATGCTAAAAAAAATAACATGTGTCAAGGGCAACATTTACTGAAACCTCATTGTAAGTCCCATATTTTTATTCTAGATATTTTTTTTAATTTAAAGACAAATTGAAAGAACTTCAGTTTTATGGGCATTTCAAAGCTGGTCAAGAATTCCAGAACTTTATTTTGAATAACCACTTAGGTCTGGAATACAACTTTTCAGCTCTCTTTTAAAGTCCTTGGGGTAAGGTTTGGATGTCAACTCAGGGCATGTAATTTGTAACAGAAAGAATTCCTTTGAGGGCTGCAAACCACTTGAGCTTGGCAACCTGGAGTTTATATATCTTATCTTGCTCTTGGCAATGGTCTAAGAAGACTAGCTTCCAAAAAAATAGTAAATGTGATCAAATTAGGAATTGACTCAGATGAAGCTAAACTTTCTCAATTGACAGCGACTTGCCTTAGATAATAATCCAGTAAATTAGACCAGTGGACAGCCTTTTACTAATAATGGGATGGAACATTTGATGCATGGAAGGAATGTAGTATAGTGACAGGAGCCCAGACTTTAGAAGAAAGCAGACAGGAGTCTGTACCCTGGTTTTGTATGTATTTGGGCAGCTAATTAACATGCAACAATTATTTATTGAGAGCTCAGCTAGTCGGGGCACTGTTTTGGGTACAAGGCCCTAAGAAACTACTCTCTAAGCTTCTGTTTCCTCATATAAAATAATTAAAGGAAAATGTAAGCAAAGCGCCTAGCAGAGATCCTGGAATACAGCAAGTGACAGAAAGTAGCTGATATGCTGTTATTGTTTCTATGGCAATAGAGGAATCTGACCTTCACAATTTGATTTTATTGCTTCTCCATCTCCCAAGCAATGTGGCTAATGCTCAATTTTATTATTTCAGAAATATGATCTTAGTCCAATTTTAAAATATAAATGTTCACATGAAAAAGGAAAAATTGATTTAGCTACGTGAATATATTTCACAATGCCATTAATTACCATCCTTTTAGAATGAGGCAGCTATTTGATGTGTTGCAACAATATTGTATCAAGATACTTTTAGTTGCAATTAAGAGAAAAACTTTGTTCATATAGCCTAAGCAAAAAGGAAAATTTATGAGCTCATATAACTGAGAAGTAGAGAGATAGTTCAGGCTTCAGGCACAACTGGATCCAGTTGCTTGATGATTTTACCAATGACTCCGTTTCTTTCCATTTCTACAGTCTGCTTTGAATGAACCTCACGAAACATGCCGCTTTTCATCTCAATATGGTTATCAGCCACACAAAGCTACACACGCCTTCTCCTTCACCCAATGAGCAAAGAGGAAGCTCCTTTACAGAAAGGTCCCAGCAAACTTTCCTCCTACCCTACTGGTTTAAATTTAGTCATCGGTCTAGCCCTAAAATGACACTTGTAACCAAGAATGTGGGAGAACCAGCTGATTGTCTTAGGCCAGTCAGAGACCACATCTGACACAGAAGAGGTGAAATTGCCCTCACACAGATTACATAGCTGAGATACTGAAGATTAAGAAATCTAATAAATTGAAAACGATGAAGGGAAAAATGAATTCTGGAGAAGGAATCCACAAGTGTTCCCACAGTAGCTAAGATTAAATGCTTATTCTATGCCAGGAACAGTATACTAAGCACCATATGTTATCACATATCATTCTCATATTGAGCCTAAAGCCTTACCATGTTCACACAGTGACTGTGGTGGAGTCAGCCACCCAACTCTAAAGTCCATTATACTTTTAAACCACTTGGAACAATTTCTGGCACAGAGCCCCCAACCAATATCAGCTTTGAGCAATAATCACTTGACTATTTCACTTTCTAAAACAATACAGTGATTTTCCCCCATTTTTTCACCTTCAATTGTAACATTAGAGTGTTGTGTAAATAGAGCCAAAGAATTTGGATTAATATGCTACATTATAAATATTGTCATTTCTCAAGTCAACAGATGTTGAGATCTAGGCACAACGCTAAGAGCACTGGAGGAGATAAATATTTGTCCTTCATTTTAAATTTACAGTGTATACATTTCTATAACTCCTCATAATTGACAATGGAGTAATGCGGGGATTAGCTTGATTTGGTCCTTACAACAAACCTGGTCAGAATCCCTATATGCCTGAACCAGACTGTCAAGGGTCAGGGCCCAAGTATGAGTGGACCGGCTAAAAATCTTTACAGGGTTTGAACGTGTGCTCAGCCCGGGTCTAGACCACTGGGTCATGGTAGTTTGTGCAGCTTCCCCCACTAATGTGCACCCCACCTCACCGGCTCTACTCCTGACTCTAAGACCAGTGCTAATTTTAAGAAATGACAACTGTTGGGGCACCTGGGTGGCTCAGTCAGTTAAGCATCCGACTTCAGCTCAGGTCACGATCCCACGGTTCGTGAGTTCAAGCCCCGCATCAGGCTCTGTGCTGACAGCTCAGAGCCTGGAGCCTGCTTCAGATTCTGTGTCTGCCTCTCTCTCTTTCCCTCCCCTGCTCATGCCCTGTTTGTCTCTGATCTCTCAAAAATGAATAAAAATGTTGAAAAATAAAAAATAATAATTTTTTAAAAAAAGAAAGAAATGACAACTGCTGTGCATAACACAAACGTCAGAGCCAGCACTGCTTGGGTCTGAGTCATAGTATTTAAAATAGAGCAACAAGTTCAAGCAGCTTGAAATGAATGGAAGGAGATATTCTTGGTGCTTTACTGCTTCTTTCTTCAGTAGGTATAAGCATGCCCCACAAAGGACCACATTTTCCAAGGATCTTCCAGAGACCAAAGCATCCAGGGCCATCTTAGCTCATAGAGCAGAAATCTTCCCATGAATTACTCTTTCATGGACAGAAAACTTTTGGGAAAATACTTCTGTTGGTATATTCTCTCTGCAGCTAAGAAAGTTCTCTGTAATGATTTTCATATCCATCTATTTTTTCATTTCTGCTTGCTTTGTTTCATAATTTATTTTCCTTTTTATGGATATGAAACCTTAATTTATCTCTGAGCATCCTAAACATGCTAATTTTAAAGCCTATATCAATATAAACTATCATAGGATTCATGGTGTAAAATGTGGGAAATTTCATTTATTAATGAGATAAATAAGCGAGGCCTGTATCAGGCACTGCTGTAGAATTAATTGCATCCGAACCAAATTTATGTCCCCATAGTTGATTTTGTTGGCTGTTTCTCATAAAGCTAGTTTTCTTCATATGCTTCTGAATTCATGTTTTCAGGCTTATTTTGAAAGCAAGTCTTTTGGTCTGAGTTTGGATTTGGGGTCTCTTTCTCTATGATCTGCATGTAAACACACTCTCAACTGAGCTTCTGTGTATGTCTCTCTTGCTCTTGCTTTCTGTACTCGTCTCTCTATATGCCCCTACGTACCTCCCTCCATGGTTGTCTCAACATGCCCCCGGTCCAGAACCAGATCTTTCAAGGGTTGGGAGGTTTGGAACGTATCTTAGTTTCCTAGGGCTTCTGTAATAATTACCACAGGCACAGTCCTTCAAACAACAGAAGTTTATTCTCTCACAGTTCTGGACACAAACGCCTGAAGTCAAGGTGTTAGCAGGTCCTTGCTCTTTCTGAATGCTTTAGGAGTGAATCCTTCCTTGCCTCTTGCTAGCGTCTGGTGGCTTTGCTTACTGCCAGTTGAATCACTCCAATTTCTGTCCCTCTCCTCACATGGCCTTCTCTTCTGTGTGTCTCTGTGTGTTCTCCTCTTCTTATAAGACATCTTGGTCGTTGGGTTTAGAAACTACCCTAAATCCGGGATGATTTCATCTCAACATCCTTACCTAATTACATCTGCAAAGACCTTAATTCCCAATAAGGTCATATCCTGAGGTTCTGGATGGCCATATATTTGGAGGAAGAGGGATCTTATTCAACCCACTACAGGTCATGGGCCCTATGACTACATTGAAAAGAACAAAGACACCAAGCTACCAAACTATTGGATGGTTTCATTCAGCTCCCAGTCACCAGGCTGTTTCTAGGTATCATGACCCAGACAGTAATGAACAGCATTTTTTCCAGCCCTTTTTTTTTAATGCTCTGAAAGCAATGTCTGTGTCATGGAGAGGATCCTCAGAGAGAACCCTGTCCCTTAAAGAAGCCAAATTCCTGACCATCACTGCCAGTTAAGAGCACAGTATACATTTACTCAAGTCTTACCACCTGTTCATGTTTCTGTTCCATTTTCAGTTCTTGAAGATGTTAGCCTTGTTTTTGAACCTAGCTATGTTTGTTAAGCTTTCCTTGTTTACAGTTTATCTCTCATTGCTATATGTTTGGGTACCTCAAAGCATCAGTTTACTACATCATCTTGATGGGTTTCCCCTTCAACTTTTTTTAGACAACTGTGTAAATCAAACAAAATAAGCATCTCACTTTGCAACCTCTGCTTAGCTCAGGTGTCCCAACTTTGACAAGTCTTCTCAGATACCATGGTCAGACAAAGTGGACCTCTTTGCTGTATATTCAGCTCCTTTGCAGCAGTGGCCTACAGATAGCATCATTTCCAGGTGCTTATCTCATGTTTAGACTATGAACCACTTGAGAGCAGACACCCTATTTTTCATAGTTATATCCCTAATATCTAGCACAATAGTGCCTCTTACATACTCACTGATTGAATGAATGAGCAGAGAGCCACATCAATAATTTCATAAGTCTTGGGTCCCATTTCATTACATTTCTACCTTTTCCTCATTCCAAAGAAATCCCTCCAGTAAATATTCCTCACTTTCAAACCACCACCTGGGGTGTTTTGCTATGTACCCTGACTAAAATAAAATTTCAAAGTCCTATTTTTAGATCAATTTCACTTGGCAATTATGTTTTGGTAAATAAATTTCATCCCCCTGTTCTGGTTTTAATTTGATGTAAAAACAGCTCAGAAACAATTTACCTTTTTTAAACTGCTTTAATTTTCTAATGGCTAAACATTATAACTGTTCATCATGCCCCCTGTAAATAATCTAGCAGCTGTGAACATTCTATACACCCAACAAAGAAATATTTTTAATAGAGGACAGGGAAAATGTTGTAAATAATGAGAGTTGTTGTAAAAATTAATGTTTTTTGCATTTTATGGTTCATCTGCAATGAACTATAGATTACATTGTAAAGCATGCTCTGGGATCCCATCTCATAAAAACTATCACCAGAATAACAGGCAAATTGTTCAGTTCCTCATCTTGTAACCCACTGTCCTCTGGTTGGTCACGCTTCTGGAAGTGGATGGAAGTGTAGGAAGGAGCCTTATGAAGCCAATTTCATACCTGTAGACTTCTGTTTCTGGCAGTTCAATGTGCAAACAGGTTTTCAGAAACTGGGCTCACATATCATTCTGGTCATGAGCACCTTTTGAGACGCAAACACTGTACATATTTTCTTTACTAAATTGGATTTTGAAGGGTGAACTGATGCTTGAGCACACTTCCACCTTGAAGCACTCCAGGCTTTTCTGTTAAATCACTTCCTATTTAGGAAATAGCACAGATACTGGAGTTTTGGAGTTGGGCTGTGTTTCCATTTGTTTTGCACTTTTCTGCTGATGATAATGTGCCTTTCCAGATACCCTTGAGTAGGTACATGCAAACTTTCAAGGCTCCATGGCTACCGAATAAACGTACAGCTGCATGGTGTCTCACAAGCCTGTGTCTCATGGAACAGCATGCATGGTGGCGGGGGGGGGGGGGGGTTGCCTGTGCACTCATGTGTAAGGGTGGTGGCCTAAGACCTCCTCAGGGTAAAGGTGCGGTTGCCCTCTCTGACCGAGGAGAGAGAAGAGAGAGAGAAACGGAGAGAGAGACAGAGGGAGTTGGAAGTAGACAGGATCACCATGGCAAGATGTCCAGGACTAAAAGTCTGAGGCATTAAATTCTCACCCAGCTCACTGTCTGAGCCTGTTTCCTCCATGAAATGAGAGCTTTAGACAAGAGAGTTTCGAAGATCCCTTTCAGAACTAACATTTTGTGAGTCTATAAAGTATTTACAATCCATTTTACTTATTAGAAACTATTGTGTTTTGAAGATGTGAAGCCTTGGACACAGTGATGCCCCCCCCCCACCCCCCGCCCCACCACATACCTCCGGTGTTCCCAGTGAGCAGTGTATCAGCCTTCCGCAACCCTAGGCTCTAGTCACAGTGTGAGTCTTAGCCAGAGGAGCACATAACAGTCGCCAGGAAAGGTTTGTAGAGAGACATATTCCACGGCCTTCACTTCCAGATTTAAATTCCATAGCCAGGGAAGAAGAGAGGGCTTTGATATTATTGTGAGTGTGAGTTTGCTATATACTGCCAGTGGACAGTCACATCTAAGTGAAATGAAGTCTTTGCACCTTTGAGATGTCACAATGAATTGATTAAATAGAGGTAGAAATTTGGCCCTTAGTGGCCTATTTGGATACTTATCTAGCTCAAGAGCCCTTCATGTCTAAAACCCATGCTCTTTCTAATGAATTCTTGGCATTTCAGAAGCTCACCATAACCAAGCATCCCCAACACTTTATAAACATCTATTAAACCTCACGCTGGGGCAGAAAAATTCATCACAGCCATCGCAGAGTAAGGCAGAATCAGTTTAGAGGCCGAGGTTTCTCTCCCAGGCAGCTCTGTGTCTGGTACACTCCTGGGTGTTTTGTCACTAGCATCTGAAGAGGCATTAGCCTGACTTTCCAAGGACTTACTAATTACAGATGGGAGCACACATCCACAAATGAAAGAAAGGAGAGAAAGAGAAAACAATCAGTAGCTTAACATTAGTTGTACTACATTTTTGCAATCTTGCTCCATGATCAGGTTTGTAATTCATTTAAAGAAACCCCTTCTTATAGAAGCTAAGACATATAAATGTTATTTTCCATGGTGTCAAATAGGGATTATTCATGTTAACTTTTGAGGATCTATTTTGCTTTGGGAACGGATGGTAGGGGACTTCTTCTTGAAGTATGGTATACAAACAAAAGAATTTATAAATCATAAATTTGCCATGTGATTCATTCTTAAAAACTGATCCATCTGTGTAATTAATTCTTATAAAGTGATCCTAGATCAAGGAACAGAATATTTCCAGGAGCCTGGAAGCCTCTCTCTTCATGCTTCCTGGAATCACCCTTCCACATAGCATTAGTTTTTTGCCCGTGTTAACATGAACAAATAGAATCCTGTAGAATTTTAGGCTGTTCTGTGCCTTTCTTTCAGCTGACAATATGTTTATGAGATTCATCCATGTTGAAATGTGTACCTGTGTAGCTGTCATTTCTTTTTCATTGCTGTATAGTATTCCATCATGTGACTAGATCACAATGTATCCATTTGACTCTGCCTCAACATCTGGGTTGTTTCTATCCTGAACAATGAGGCTATGAGCATTGTTCTTCATTCCTTTGGATGCACGTATGTACTCATATTTGTTGAGTCTATATCTAAATGTGGTATAAAATGGTCTTGGCACCTACATACGTTCAGACTTGGTAGATAGTACCAACAGTTTCCCAAAGTGGTTACACAAATCAATTTAAATTCCTACAAGCAATTTATGAGAGGGCCTCCTGCTCCACACTCTCTCTGTTTTTTTACCCTTGAATCATTTCTGTGAATTTAGTTATATATTTTTTTTTTCTTTAAAAGTTTGGAAAATTCACCAGTGAAGCTATCTGGGCCTGAAGTTTGTTTGTTTGCTTGTTTGTTGTTTGTTTGTTTAAGATTTTTTATTATAGATTCTGTTTCTTTAATAGATATAGGAATGTTAAGATTTTCTATTTCTTTTATCAGGTTTGAAAAATTATGACTTTCAAAAAATTTTTCCATTAAGTCTAAAAATTTAAAATTCATTGTTACTATACTTTTATAATATCTTCTTATTATCTTGATATCTTCTGTAGGCCCTCTACTAATGCCTCTTCTTATTCCTGCTATTCTAGTTTTCATTATTTTTAAAATATATATTGTTTTATTGATATATAATTGACATATGATATTATATTCATTTCAGGTATACAACATAATGATTTGATATTTGTATATATTACAAAGTGCCCATCACAGTACATATAGTTAACATCTGTCACCATACATAGTTACAATTTTTTTCTTATGATAAGAAATTTTAAGATCTACTCTCAGCAACTTTCAAATACACAATACAGTGTTGTTAACTATACTTACCATGCTGTGCATTATATACTATGACTTATTTATTTTATAACTGGAAGTTTCTACCTTTGGACTATCTTCACCCATTTTCCCCAACCCCCACCCTTGCCCCATCTGGGTTCTCTGTATCTATTAGTTCTGGGGTTTTTTAGAGGGTTGGGAAGTTTAGTTTCCACATATAATCGAGATCATATTGTGCTTGTCTTTCTCTGTCTAACTTATTTCCCTTAGCATAATGCCCTCAACAATCCATGTTATCACAAATAAAAAGACTTCATTATTTTTTATGGCTGGATAATATTCCATTATTTATCCATTCATCCATGGATGGACATTTAGGTTGTTTCCATATGTTGGCTATTGTAAATAAAGCTGCGATGAACATGAGTGTGCATATATTTTTTTCAAGTTAGTGTTTATGTTTTCTTGGTATAAATACCTAAGAGTGGAATTACTGGACCATAGATTAGTTCCAGTTTTAATTGTTCTAGAAACCTTCAGACTTTTCCACAGTGGCTGGACCAGTTTGCATTCCTACCACCAGTGTACAACAGCTTCCTTTTCTGCACATCCTCCCACTTGTAATTTTTTCTCTTTTTTGACAGTAGCCATTTTGACAGGTGATATCTCATTGTGATTTTGATTTACATTCCCCTGATGATTAGGCTAATTAATTTTTTCTCATCAGTCAATTATTAATAAGATTTTCTGATAACTAAATTTTGACTTTGTTTCCTCAGTTGTGTGCCTGTTTTCTATTTCATTTATTTCTGCTCTAATTTATTATATCCCATACTTAATTGTATCTTATTTGTCCTTTGTTTTCTTTCAAAAATTTTTTTTGAAATATTTATTTTTGGGAGACAGAGAGACAGATGCAAGCAGGGGAGGGGCAGAGAGAGAGACAGAGAGAGAGAGAGAGAGAGAGAGAGAGAGAGAGAATCTGAATCAGGCTCCAGGCTCTGAACTGTCAGCACAGAGCCTGACGTGGGGCTCAAACCCACGAAGCACGGGATCATGACCTGGGCTGAAGTCAGACGCTCAACTGACTGAGCCACCCAGGCACCCCTGTTTTCTAATTTCTTGAGTTAGATAATGTATCACTAGTTTTAATCTTTTATCTTTTCTTCTTGTATACATTGAAAGCTATTAATTTCTCTCCATCACTTCTATAGCTGCATTCTACAAGTTTTGATACATTAGTGTGCAAATTATTCAGTTCAAACTATTTTATAATTTTCATTCTGTTGATCCATAAATGGTTTAAAAGTGTGTTTCTTAATTTCTCAACATTTGGATATTTTTATACTTCCTAGTTTTAAAATATAACTTAATTCCAAACTTGACAGAGAACATATGCTGCTGACTTAAATTATTTGAAATATGATGAGGCTTGCTCTATGTCCCAGAGTATGATGTTTTCCTAAATAACCCATGTGCACCTGAAAACAATGTATGTACTGAAGTTTTAGCTATAGCGTTGGTTATACCATTTTATGTATTTTGATTTGATCAAGTCTATTAATTATATTGCCCATATCTTCTATATCCTTACTGATTTTCTGTCTGTATATTCCATCAGTGAGAGAGAAACGTATTAAAAACCTGCAACTACAATTATAGAGTTACCTCTCTTTTGGGTAATTCTTTATAGATTTTGAAGCTATGTTATTAGGTGCATTTACACTTAACATTGTTCCACTTTCCTGTTGAGTCAACCCTTTATCACCATGAAATATATTTCATTATCTCCTATATTGCTCTGCCTTAAAGTCTACTTTGATATAGATATAAACATACCAGATTTCTTCTGGTTAGTGTGGTATATGTTTTTCCATGCTTTTAAACTCAACCTATGTCTTGATTTCATATGTGGTTCTTGTAAACTAAATGTTTTTTTTTTCTTTTCTGTTCCTTTCTTTTACTCAAATATGATAATTTTCATTTTTAATTGGTGTGTTTTAGTTCATATGCATTTAGCTTTGTTACTAATATAGTTGAGTTTACTGTCGGTTATTTTGACATTTTCCCTCTGTTCTATCTGCTCTTTGTTTCTTTAGTCCTCCTTTCTGCATTCTCTGTATTAATCAAGTCTTTTTAATATTCTGTTGTGTCTCATGTCTCACTTATTAGCCACTTTGTCATACTTTGTAATGTCATTCTCATTGGGGTCACACTAAAAATTATAATACGCCTCCTTAACCTATTATAACATACTTTAAGTTGTTACCTTACCTACTGCCCAAACAACACAAGAAATGTAGAGAGCTTACATCCATTTTTCTCTTATGTTCTTTGTGCCATTGCTGTCAAATATTTTACTTGTATTGATGTTATAAATTGCAAAAGACTTTATTGTTTCAGTCAGTCAATATTCATTATAATTACTCACATATTACCTTTTATCATATACTTCATTCCTTCCTATGCTCCCATGCTTCCATCTGGGATCATTTTCCTTGAGTAGGAAGAATTCTGTTTCTGGAACTGTGGGTCTGCTGCTGACAGTCTTCCAGCTTCAATTTGTCTGAAATTGTGTGTATTTTGCTTTCATTTTTTCAGTAATATTTTGCTAGGTATGGCAGTGGAGGTTGATTTTTCTAGCACTTACAGATGTCATTCTATTGTTTTCTGGTTTCCATTATTTCCTTTAAGAATTCAGCTATTAATTCTAATGTATTTTTTTTCTCTCTGGCTGCTTTTAAGGTTTTCTTTTCAGATACATCATTTGCAAATTTCTTCATTCAATAGATTACCTTTTTGTTTTGTTGATAGTGTCCTCTGGTGTGCAAACCTTTTTTATTTGGTGTAATCCCAGTAGTTTAATTTTGCTTTTGTTTTTCTTGTCAAAGGAAACATATCTAGAAAAACATTTCAACAGTCAGTGTCAAAGAAATTACTGCCTGTGTTTTCTCCTAGGAATTTTATGTTTTCAGGTCTCACATTTAGGCCTTTAATCCATTTTGAGTTAATTTTTGTACATGGTGTGAGAAAGTAGTCCAGTTTTACTCTTTTGCAAATAATATATCTGATAAGGAGTTAATATCCAAAATATGTAACGAAATTATACAACTCAACACACAAAAAAACAAATAATCCAATTAGAAATGGGCAGAGGACATCAATAGACATTTTGCCAAAGAAGACATACAAATGGCCAATAGACACATGAAAAATGCTCACCATCACTAATCATCAGGGAAAGATGCTCACCATCACTAATCATCAGGGAAATGCAAATCAAAACCACAATGAAATATCACCTCACATCTGTCAGGGTGGCCTAAAAAGGAAGGAAGGAAGGGAGGGAGGGAGGGAGGGAAGGAAGGAAGGAAGGAAGGAAGGACGAAAGAAAAAGAAATAACAAGTGTCGACAAGGATGTGGAGAAAAAGGAACCCTCATGCACTGTTGGTGGAAATGCAAGCTGGTGCAGCCATCATGAAAAACAGTATAGAGGTTTCTCAAAAAATTAAAAATAGAATTACCATATGATCTAGTAATTCTACTATGGATATTTACCCAAAGAAAATGAAAGTACTAATTCAAAAAGATATATACACCTCTATGTTTATTTACATTATTTACAATAGCCAAGGTTAGAAACAACCTAAGTGTTCATCAATAGATGAATGCATGAAGAAAAAGTGATACACATACACATACATGTACACAGTGAAGTATTACTCTGCCATAAAAGGGAATAAGATTTTGCCATTTGCAACAACACGTATAGATCTAGAAATTATAATGCTAAATGGAATAAGTTAGACAAAGATAAATACCATATATTATCTCACTCATATATGGGATTTAAGAAACAAAACAAATGGGGGTGCCTGGGTGGCTCAGTCGGTTGAGCATCCGACTTTGGCTAGGTCATGATCTCACAGCTCGTGAGTTCGAGCCCCGCGTTGGGCTGTGTGCTGACAGCTCAGAGCCTGGAGCCTGCTTCTGCTTCTGTGTCTCCCTCTCTCTCTGCCCCTAACCCACTCACATTCTGTCTCTGTCTTTCTCAAAAATAAATAAACATTAAAGAAGTTTTTTTAAAAAAGAAACAAAACAAATGAACAAAGAAAAAAGAGACAAAAAAACAGACTCCTAAATACAGAGAACAAACTGGTAGTTGCTGGGTGGGTGGGTAGCATGAACTAGGTGAAGGGGATTAAAAGCACACTTATCATCATGAGCACTGAGAAATGTATAGAATTGTCGAATCATATTGTACACCTGAAACTAATATAACACCTATATGTTAATTATACTTGGATTAAAAAAAAGATTTTTCTCTTTGTCTTTGAATTTTAGCAGTTTGACTCTAGTTTGCCAGGTGTGGTTTTCTTTGTTGTTTGTTGTTGTTTGTTTGTTTGTTTTTCTTCGCATTTACTCAGGTTCTTGAATTAGTGGAGTAAAATCTTCTTAATCAGATTTGGGAAGTTCTTGGTCAATATCTCTTCAAGTATTGTTTCCGTTCCATTTTGTCTCCCTCCTCTTTGGGGAACTATCAATTGCTGTGTAGGCCTTTTGATTGTGTTCTCTCATTTCATGTTCTATTTTATTATTATTTCTTACATTGTCTTGCAAACTGAATATTTCCTCTTGGCATGTCTTTGAGTCTACGAGTCTTGTCTTATGTTATATCCAGTCTACTTTAAACTCATTTGATCAGTTCTGATTTCAGATACTGTGCTTTGCAGTTCTGAAAGGTCCATTTGACTCTTTTTTTATAGATGTTGAATATCTGTTAATATTCTCCATATTTTCATGTATTTTTCATCTTCTATGTTTTAATATAATAATTGTGGTTATTCTAACATATTTAAATGTGAACTCCAACGTCTGGTTTATCTCCGGGGTCTGACTCTATCTTTTCTCCAAATTATTGATCACCTTGCATGCTTTTTTGCATGTCAGCAATTTGTTTAGGCATGGTACATGCTTGAATTACATTTTCTCCATCTCAAGAATGTTAAATTTGTTCTGGTGGACAGTAAAATTACAAATAAATCACCTTGACCTCTTTTAGGTTGTGTAAGTGTGGGTCTTAGGTTTTAGTTTTGCCCACATTCATTGGGCATTGTCCTTACTCCTAACATGTGGCCTTTGTGTTGTGTCAACTGAAGTCCAAGGTGTTTCCAGGATTTCTCCACTCTTCCTGGATTTCGACTCCAAACTGTCTCTCCAGCCCTGTGCAGCCTCTGAAATATTTGCTCAGACCTAAGCCTCACAACTATTCTCCGCTAAGCCTCTAGGAGCAGCACACTGTGCCCGTAGTTTAGGAGTAGGCCAAGGTTTCAAGAGAATTATTTACTCAGATTTGGGGGACTTTTCTCCCTAATAATTTGGTTGCCTTTTCTCTGGGACCATGCTCCCAAGTCCCAGACACCTCGGCTGCCTAAAATTTCTATCTCTGTCTCCATCATGTAGCAAGACCACAATTCTTTGCTTAGGCTCCATTTTCTTGCTCTGAAAATGGGAAACTTGCCATCAGAGAGAAAGCACCAGGAATGTGGGGATCACGTCTTATGCTTTCCTTCTCTCAAGGATTAAAGCTCTGTGTGCTGGTTGCTGTCCAATAGCCGCAAATTGTTATTCTAGGTATTTTGTGCATCTCTTACATATGTTTGTAACAATAGGGTAAATCCAATACCAGCTAAGAGAAGTCTCTTCTCCTTAGGTGTATGACTCTTAGCCTCTGCTTGGTTTCTAAGCTTCCGGTCCCACACATGCAGCCCTTTGTAACTAATAGATGCCTCATGGGGAAACTGCATACAAACTCTCAGGCTCACTTTTTTGGGATTGCCTTGGTCATCCTGCTCTCCCAGTTTTGTCTCCCCCATCCATAAGACTGCCCCAGCTCTAGGATACCACCCTTTCTTAGCTTCTAAGCCTCATATTGCATAGAGGCAAATGCTCTGAGGGGTTAAAATCATGACAAATTGAGGGCTTATGATATATGTTCTTTCTCCATTGAATCTTGGCCCCATACTTCTGGTCACAGTCTGGCCACTTCTAGACATCAACATTTCCTTTGTTTTGTGCTTTAATTCAACTCTGATAGTTGTTCTCAGTGGAAGGCTTAGCCTGATACAAGTGCCTCTGTCTTTGCAAAAATCCTCCGTTTGGATTTTCATTTTAACTTTCTACCAGAACCATTTTTTAGTTCTGGCCCTAGAGTGAAACTAAGCTAAAATCAAATCAAGGGAAGAGATGGCGTGACTGGTTTTTCTAAGTTTTGTCGCCTTGTTATTTTTGAATCCCCTCCTACATAATTTATACCGTGCTTCACCTATAATATAGTTCATTGATGCAAGTAATTTCAATGCATTTTAGTCAAATAAATCTCCCCAGTGAAATATTCTTAGTTAATAACTAACACATAAAAAGCCAGAAGTATTTGCCAGAACTATAAATTTTAAGTTAATTTTACAGCTGTTGAAGAGCAGAATGTCCTCCCAGGTTGTAGACCCCGTACTGCCAGTCTTCAGGGCCACAGGACACTTAACTATGGAATGAAACGGACCTTGATAAGCATCATCAAATGTGGCTCTCATGTTATCCTTTTTTTCACATTAGCAGTAGACCCTCGCATGATTCCCTCTGACTATAAATCAGAGGGAATATATTGTTCTAGTCAGGAAAAGTAATTTAAACTTCAATATTATGAATGTGTACTGACTAATATCAGCAAGAAAATAAAAGATAAACGGGCTGAATTTACATATCTATTGTTAAGCCAAATCTTTTATTTGGTTTAAAGATTAAGATTCACAACTGATGTCATGAATGATAAACGTGTGTCTGAGTTCTGCGAGTAAATTGGAAGAAAACAGAAAGTAAAGTAGTTCGTAATAGCACATGAAAATGCGGGAAGACATCAAAAAGGATAGATTCTTGATAGAAGATAGTGGAATTAGTATTTGAAAGTAGAGGAAGTACGAGGAAAATACTGACTCTTCTGGTACTTCATTTATAAAGAGAAAAAGAGGAAGAAAAATTCTAACTACTGTGAGGTAAGGAAGACTCAAAAGTAGAATAATAAATATTAACTAAACAGGTCACCAGTGGCATCCACCTGAACATTTCCCCTCAGGTGAAATATTCTGAAGGCTAGATTTCAGATCTATAGTATTTGAACAAATTTTTAGTGCACACGCACATAGGCACATACACTATAAAAGAATACACACAGCTCATTAACAAATTTTGTGTAGTTGTTTGGGTTTTAATAAAATTTTTATTGTAGAATGATTATAGATTCATAGCAAAGTTGCAAAGATAACAAAAAGTTCCTCACTTGGGGTATCTGTCACCAAGCTTGCCATATTGTTAACATCTTACATTGTCACAGTACATTTTCCAAAGCCAAGAAGCCAACGTAGTACATTGCTATTAACTAAACTTCAGGCTTTATTTTATTTCCCTGGTTTTCCTGTGACATTCTTTTTCTCTTTCAGGATGCCACACTGCATTTAATTGTGGTGTCACCTTAGGCTCATCTTGGTGTGGACAGTTTCTCAGTCTTTCCTTGTTTTGTGTGACTTTGACAGTTTTGAGAAGTATTGGTCAGATAAGTTGTAGAATGTCCCCTTAATTTGGGTTTGGCTGATGGTTTCTCATGATTAAACTCGGAGTTTTAGGATTCATGGAGGAATACCACAGACACAAAGTGCCCTTATCATGTATCAAAGAGTACATGCCATCAATATGATTTATCATGGGGGATGTTGACCCTGAGCAGTTGGTTAGGAAGGGCTTGCCAGTTTCCTCCACTGGAGAGTTATATATATATTTCCCTCTGTGTATGCTATTCTTTGGAAGCCATCCTCAAGGGCAATGGGAGAAATTAGGCTCTATCTATTTAAAGGGGCAACAAATGACTTCAAAACGTAGATCTTAGGAATAAGCATGAAAAAACAAAACAAAACAAAACAAAAAAAAAAAAAAAAAAAAAAAAAAACGAAAAACCCTACCTCGTTCACTCAGGTTTTGTAACAACTCCAAAACGAGTTTATAGTATATCTTATTGCAGAACCCAAGTGAACAAAATCCTAAATGCCATAGTCTTAACTGCAGGAATTAGAAATTAATTTTCAGTTCTTGCTATTCAACTGACTGGGTAGATGGCATAGTCCTAAAATGGTAAATGCATGGGCATGCCATCCCCACTCTCATGGCAGACATCACTGACCAATGAAGGAATCTTTTCCAATTCTATCCAATGTAGCTTTGGAGCTCTTTCATTATTAACTGCGCTGGTAGTAGATGTGTAGGTAGAAGCCTAACATCATTTCTTTTGTTTCCTGCACTGAAGAACATTGCTACAAACTCTACCATCATGTTTTCAGCAAATGTTTTAGTATTATTCAATGGTCTTTCTTGAGGAGCTAGAATTGCATAGGACATTCAGAGTTACTTGAGTATCTTTATTCATCCCCTCTTCTGTGTTTAATTCAGCAAAAATATACAGTAATTCTAGGAAATCAACCAAGGTGATCCTGCTTGTTACCTACTTTTTATGCGTTCAAAAAAATTTTTTTGAATAGCTACTTTCTTCAGTGACTTGTATTAGGCTCTGGAGAAGACACAAAGTTTCCCTCAAAGAATTATATTCTGCAGAAGGAGACATCTGCATAAATCAGGGAATGCAATGAAAATTCTGTAAAAATGGCGGAGAGTATTACAAGCACTAGGAAGAAGGGGATCACTTCCCTCTAAGATAATCCAAAGGAAGCAGCACAAAAGGCAAGTATAGTTCCCAGTGCGAGTCTGGGTTTATCCATTCATTCTACAAATATTTATCAAATTCCAAGTATATGCCAGGGGCTTTATTGGAGACTGGGGATTGTAGTGTGATAATAACAATAATATCAATAATTGCTTTTAATCAGAGGTTTCTCTGTGCTGGATGAACAAAATTACAGGCATGGTCTTTGACAAGTGTTCTGAGAGGAGCATGCATAAGATGCTAAGGAAGCAAAGAGGAAAATCATCTAAAAAATTTACGGGCAACGAAGGCAAAAACTCTAGCAGGTTTCCTAGAGGAGTGACTCTTTGGCCAAGTTTTAAAGGATGAATAGGAGGTAACTCTATGAATAGGACCAGAACACCACTTCAGAGAGGGAAGAGCTTGGGGGAAGCCTCCAAAGCCAGAGGCTGCATGGTATACCCTGAAAGAGATTTGGTGTGATAAGAGGAAAGGATGCTGCCCATGCAAAATGGCACTGGAGAGCCAGGCAGTGTATGGAAGGAAGAATGAAGATGAAGACCCACGCTTCATAGTACTTAACCCACCAGCTGACTGTGTAGCATAATGTAACAGTATTAAAAATGGAGGTTACGGGGCGCCTGGGTGGCGCAGTCGGTTAAGCGTCCGACTTCAGCCAGGTCACGATCTCACGGCCTGTGAGTTCGAGCCCCGCGTCAGGCTCTGGGCTGATGGCTCGGAGCCTGGAGCCTGTTTCCGATTCTGTGTCTCCCTCTCTCTCTGCCCCTCCCCCGTTCATGCTCTGTCTCTCTCTGTCCCAAAAATAAATAAAAAACGTTGAAAAAAAAAATAAAAAATAAAAAAAAATAAAAATGGAGGTTACACTCAAATATCTTCTAGTCACCTGTCATGAGTTCCTTTGGATCATGATATTGCCTCCGGAATGCCCCTTGACTATGTTGCCCATCGAGATCACATCTGCATGGATGAGTTTGTCAGAGTAAGAGTATGCAAGGCAGAAAGCTGGTGGGGCCAGACAGGACAGAAAGATCCCAATGATGCAGAACATGGTCCTAGGGTGTAAATCTAAAACATGGACCTCAGCCCTAACTTAATAAAGTACCAAATGGGGGCAGCTCAGTTTAAGTGTGCAGAAACAGAGCACCCACCAAAAAAACAAGGTTTTTTTAAAATTTAAATAAATAAAAATATAGATCAAACTTTATGTAACTCACAGGAAATGTATTTCTTTCTATTTTATTTTATTTTAATTAATTAATATAATTTATTTATTTATTTATTTATTTATTTATTTATTTATTTATTTTGGTAGATGGTGGTGAGATGCCTGGATATGATGCTAATGAAATAGCTAACGGAACTTCTTATTGGTATTGACTTGAAAGAGGAATTCAAAGATTTCATAGGTGTGGGGTTTAATTTTTCTAAGTCCAGACTAGTAAATGTTTCTTTTAATCCTCTATTATTCACAAAACCCCCTGCCCATTATTAAAAGGACGCATTTCAGAAAGATATTCTACTGAAGAAGTTCTATACCATGACATGAATAGAAACTGGATCCTCTAACTTGGGCAATACTTATCCCATTTCTAACTCTAAGAGTTGATTTTGCTCCTACACCAATGTGCTATTGTTGGTGGGATATCATATTATGTCTTTTACTTAGAGACGTGTTTTCACATACAAGGACCGAACAGTGATAATATAAATCTGTAAAAGACTGGGTAATATATCGCTTTATCATCCTCCTTAGAAAATGTAAGGTGGTGAGGTAAGAGGAATAAAGATATATGGAGTAGAGCAGTTTGATTTTTTCAAGTCTACACTTAGGCTTCATTATAACCAGTCTTTTTAAAACTAGAAAATGCGGGGTGCCTGGGTGGCTCAGTTGGTTGGGCGTCCGACTTCGGCTCAGGTCAGATCTCGTGGTCCGTGAGTTCAAGTCCCGTGTCGGGCTCTGGGCTGATGGCTCAGAGCCTGGAGCCTGCTTCCGATTCTGTGTCTCCCTCTCTCTCTGCCCCTCCCCCATTCATGCTCTGTCTCTCTCTGTCTCAAAAATAAATAAAACGTTAAAAAAAATTTAAAAAAAATAAAACTAGAAAATGCTTATTTATAAGGACCTTCCTTACAAATTGTAGTGAAAATCCACCTCACACTATCTGTCTGCTTATAAAATCCCTGTCCACCTGCCTTCCCCCCCCCCCCCACCCCACCCCTCACCCCCGCCAGCTTGCACTGTGTTTGCTGATGGCTGAGTAGGTGATCATTGCTTGTTAGGCAACTTTCTTGACTGGGGTATGACTGATTAATTCTCTTTGAACACCATACAAGATGAGCTGCTAATTTTGTTTGTTTTTAGGCCTATCTTCTGACGTAGTGATTGATTCCCACCACAGATCATCAATGGAAATTGTTTTGATTCAGCTCTTAATTTGAATTTTAATTAAGTTTTCGATCCAGCTTCTGAAGTGTTCAATAAGTAGAATTGCCCTTTGTATCTAATCATCTGCTCATCAGGATGGGGTTTAAGCATGTCCTCCTCTGTCTTGGCCTGACTTCCTGTCCAGGAGTCTTTGGAGGCTCTTCCTGGATGGCAAGGCTTTGTTTACTCTTTTCCCTCCCCACCCACATTTCAGATTGTGGGTCAGTAGACACAATCCTCCTATCCCTGGTGCCCTAGGCTTATGCCAGTTAGATGGTAAATAAATAGTAGTTAAGCAAACAAATGAGTGGATGGATGAATGGATGATTAAACCCTGAGATAAATTAAGAAGAAATTATCTATCAGATATTCCTCTGTTTATAGATAATCTTCCCTCACTCTACAACTACTAGATGATACAGTCAGACTTCTGGAACTATATGGTAGATGGGATATTTCCTACTGATGATGTTTTGACAAATCTCATTGGCTCCCTCATAGCACAACAAAGCAGAAAGTTGCTGACTCTCCAGAGTGTAAAACTCATCTCTGTCGGCTTTAGAAGTACATTGTTTCTTTTATTTTATAAAACCTCCACCAGCACACATTCCAAAGAATTTGAATTTTATAGAGTTACATATAAAACTGTGTTCCTTAACAATCACACACACACACACACACACACACACACACACACAATCTCTTAAATCTATTTAGAATTCAGAAAAACCTGAGAGCATTTTTTACTTTTCAGATAGATGAAGAATAAAAAATTGATTAATTTCCAGAGTAGGTGAGGATATTGGGAAATTGGCACTTCGATACATCATTAGCAGGAGCATATTTTGATGCTCCATTTTTAAAGGACAGTTTGCCAATACTATCAAAATTGTCAAAGCACATACCCTGTGATTTAAGAATTTTACATACAGGAATTTATTCTTAATAAATACTTGTACAATTATATGTACAAGAAAATTTATTGCAACATTATTTAGCATAGTAAATAAAACTCCTATAAACAATTGTCTATTATTAGGAGAAAGATTATATAAATTATGGTTTATCCCTGCAGCTGTCAAAAATAATGAGAATGATCTTGATGTACTGCTACCAAGAGATATGTCAAGTAGAAAATATTAAGTGTTACAAAACAGTACATACAGTATAATCCCCTTTGGGTTTAAAGAAAGATAGTTGTGTATGTGTGCTTTTATATGTCTAGAGAAATTCTAGGAAGATGCACAAGAAAAAATTAACGGGTACCTCAGGAAATAAAATGAGCAGTGGTAAAGTGCACTTTTTCTTTGAACTTTACCTTTCTGCACTTGAAATTCTTTAATGGGCATGTGTTACTTTTATAAATTAAAAACAAATTAGTAAAGAAAGACTTCTGTCTAAAATAATACACAGGTTAATTTTATAATTTTGGGGTGGAGAAGGCTTTTCTAAGCTACACATAAACCCAGAAATCATAAATGAAAAGATCAACAGATTTGACCACGTAAGTCTATTTTAAAATTTTAACAGCAAGTAAAAAAACAAACAAACAAACAAAACAACAACAACAAAAAACATTAAAAGGTACTGTCTGGGGCTGGATTAAGGGGTTTTAGAGTTAATACCAAGGCTATAATTCATAAAAGAAAAAAAAGATAAATTGGATTATATTGAGACTAAAAACATCCTTTGTGAAAGACTCAAATGAAGAGGATGAAAAGATTAGCTATAGACTTGGAGAAAACATCTGCAAAAAAAAAAAAAAAAGAAGAAGAAGAAGAAGAAGAAGAACAAACAACACCCTGCTGTCAGACTTGCCCACATTTTATCCTTGGTTTGCAACACTACTGATCATCTCATTTAGGTTAGGAGCCTGCTAAGAAGAGGTCATATCTCTTGTTATATTTATAAAGCATCAATCATAGTGCATGCTGAAAACAATGTTAGTGGTTCATGGCTGATGCTTTTCTATTTGTTGCTTCTGCTTTTTGTTAAATGATGCAGATGCTGTTCAGAAATTCCTCCCGCCCTCCCAAATAAATCTTTAATGGTAACACAGATTTTAAGTGTCTGTTCCCCATTCAGTTGGTCAACAGGCATATTTATTGTGAATAATAGCAAACTCTGAGAACATACAGTATGTAAGCCACAGTGCTGACTTTACATCTGTAAACAGTATGTTGAAAGACTTGAACTTCCATGTGGAGAACTAGTTATAGTACAGCCTCCACTCGTATAAAAAAGTGACCAAAATAGAGTGGTTTCAATGGAAAGGTTATATTTCTTGTTCAAGACAATGAAGAGGGGAACAGCTCAAAGCTCGCAGGATAGATATGCCATCCTCAACTCACGGACTCCAAGGTTCTTCAAAAAGAAGCCATTTCCCATCAAGCAGAGGAAGACAGGGAAGATTCATGGCAAGCAGCTTATCTTTCAGGATGGCGGATAAAAATACAACCACCAGAGCTAAAAAAAGCTAAGCTGAATTTATTTCTTGTCAGGCAAAAGAGAGCCACAGTACTCAAAACCAAGTTCAGTGAGTTAAAAGTGAAAGGGTAGACCTAATGTATTTTGCCTCAATAAGGCAAGATTTTGAAGGGATCATTTGATTGATTAAGAAGAGGATTGTTAATCTCTTTCAGGATGGGTCCTTTCTCAGATTTAAATCACAAAAGCATGGGAAGAGTTCTCCGAAGTCCAAAATGGCATTGCAAGCCCATTGGCATGCACATTTGTCCTCATGTGCAGTTAAAAACTCAAGGGGGGGGTGGGGGGGTGGGGGATGGGAGGAGTTATTACTAAAAGGAAGACAGGGAGACTGGCTGCTGAGGAACAATTATCAATGCCTCCGCATTGTGCCTTGCTCACCACCAAAGTATCCATGATCAATCACCCTTCTTCCAATTCACAGAATACCCCTTCCTTCTCCTAAGGAAATAGATCTAAACTCTGCCCAATTACAGCGTCCGGCCCAGTTCCCAGAATCTCAAGCTGACGTAGGGTAATCTGCATCAGGTCTGAGGGTGACTTCCATTGGTCCAGTGACTTTAACACCAGTAGACAAGTGACTTCCACCTCCCCATTTTCCAGGCCTCCACATAGCCAGTGGACAATGGTAGGGCAGGAACAGCAGGTGCACAGTAGGAACTCCCATTTAGAAAAGAAAAGAATGGGGAACACTGTGGAGTTGATTTTTGGTTTCTTGTTTTGTTTTATTTTATATTCTAGGGTCCCTAGCACCGATGACACTCTGCCAAGCAGTAATTGTGAAGACCTCCTGCTCTGTCAAGGAAGTAGGTAACCTGGATTGTGCTCTTTGGAAATGGCTCTCCTGTCTACTGCTGTCTGTGACCCTGGTTTTCCTCTCTGGAAGAGTCTTCCTTAGCCATTACTTTCTGTGGCCCCATCTGTAGATGTTGGAGGGTATGCTCTGCAAGATGACGCATCTTCTGCTTTTACAAAGTTTGGGAGCTCTATGGATTCTTCAGGAATGAGAAAATGCACAGGACTTTGTAAGCCAGTCTTGTGATTTCTTGCTCCCAAAACTCAGAAAGCTACCTGCCTCTTGTTTTCTAGTCAGTTCCATGCAGGGCTGTGCGGGGTCTGGCTCACACCGGCTTGCGAGAACATACTGTGTACATCTCTTCCCAACTCCACATGATTGATCTGTCACATCATATTAGTAGCTTAAAATAGACTGTGGCAGGAGTATTTGCCCCATGAAAATCAGCAGACAATAAAAATCAAGGCTTTTTTAAACATAGAAGTGATTATTAAGTATTTATCAGCTGGTTTCCTGTGGAAGTAATCGTACCCAAATTTCTTCTGAAAAACCTTACTAAACCTGCCCCTCCCCCTTCTGTGTTAAGTTCTAGCTCAGCCCATCTTCCTCTCCCTTATTTCAGCAACTACAGGAAGTCCTGATTCCGAAGGCCATAACTATCTCCCTCTAGCTGAACAGTTTCAGTGGGACACCCTCAAAAAAGGCTGTGAATGAATCTTCTCTCCTGGTCTTTCAGGTACAGATAAAGTTGACTTTTCCAATCTTGCAGGCCCAAATTTCTAGACCTTTAATCTGGAGGACAGACAAAAGGCTGAGAAAGCTTCTTTAGCACACGTTCGTTTCCTTTCATCTTCACTAACAAATTGGTGAATTCTCACCTGGGCTCCTTTCTTTCTTCTGAAATCCTTGGTAAAAGCAGCAAGAAGCAGTCAAGACACAGAGCCTACCTCTTTCTAATCACTTCCCTGAAGTTAAATGGTCTTCCCTCCATGTCACTGCAGGTGACAGTTTTACCGAACATGTTCCCAAAGCATTACAGGAGGGTCATGAGGCTTCCAGCCTTAACATGTTCCTTGGTCACCTTCTACCTGACCACTAAGAAAGGACACATATTTTAGGGTTTTGTTATGATAGCAACACAGTTTTGGATGCTAATTTCTATAGTAAGCAGGGTACAGGTTAAGCTTTACAGCAAAGATACTGAGATATACAATGTCTTAAATAAATACGGTTCATTTTTCTTATACTATCCCAGAGCTAAGCAGTCTAATGCTGGTGGCACAGCTCTTCTATCCAAATTGTTTCATTAGTTGCCATTACCCATGCATAGGGTAAAGAAGATTTAAATAAAAAAGACTGTTTTTAAGGCAGTGACCTAGAAGCTGCAGAGAGCACTTGTGCCCATACTCATTTGTCCAAACTTAGTTAAATGGCCACACTGAATTGCAATGAGAGCTGGGGAATGTGGTCACTACTGGGCATCTATCTGATCAGCTCAAAGTTAGGGGGCTTATCACTAGTAAGAAAAGCAGTTCGGATGAAAGCCTGTAAACTATTAGTGGTCCCTGTACAGGCCTAAATAGAAAACAAGGTATTGTTTCTAGGTCTAGTTAAGCATCATAATTAAAACTCAAACATCCTTCGAGAGTTAAAGTGTTTCTTCTCCAGGGAGCTCAGGTCCACTGAAAGTGGGAAATCTACGTTGAGAAAAGAGTGCATGGTTGCCTTCTCTTTCTTTTCCTGGTGGTCCCAACCATCTTAACCAGCTCAAAAACAGCAGTCCCTGATTCCTCCGTGGTTGAAGTCATTCACCTGTTGACTCACTTCCTTGCCTCAGTTCAACAAAAGGTCACAGACGCTACTTCACTTATTTTGTGGGCAGCCTGCAGAAAGCAGGTCCCAGACCAGACCTCTAATCCAAGCCTGGTGCCTTGGACCGGTTTTTTAGCAAACTTATAAATTGTTCTCCAGTCACCTGAATCACGTGCCACCAGGTGTAGGAAGAATGTTGCATAATATTTCTGATGAGTAGAAGATGAGATATAAAGGTGTAATTTGGCATGTTTCATGGGAAGGAGGAGAAAGTAAAAATTTTTTAGAAAAGTAATTGTGTAAGTGGATCTTTTCTCACTCAGCCATGCTTTTGCAGTGTCTGAAATGAGCAGTTATGGGATTTGAGCTAGTTTTTCACTAGGCTGCTTGCCTTATGGTAGGAAAGATCGTTTTCATTTAAACATTTATTTGCATGAATATCTCAGTTTACAGCTATCTCTCCTTATCTAGTAAATTTCAGAGGAGCTATTCAAAGGAAATCCAGGCTAAGTTTTCAAGCAGAATCTGTGATATAGGGAGAGGTATAAATCACACACAGTTTGCATTATAGAACCATCATTGTTATGGCAATGAGGCCATGTGCATTATTACTGTTAGAGTGATATTTGGGCAATTTGTCTATCTGATTATTCCTCAAAAAAGAGTATTAAGCAGTACAAGAATGCAATGCTCATTGTCTAAGGAAACAAGCCATGGGGGAGAGAAAGACTAATGTTCATTATCAGAAACCAACATCTTTCTGAATTTGATTCTTTGAAAACATAGAAAAATATTCCAGAAAGACAAATTGCTTTGCCTGAAAGCTGTTGAAATAGGGAATATCATCAAAGGTCTCAAAAAAAAGAAACAAAGTTAGTGGCTTATGCCATAATGTGAGCTGTCATATCTTTCTCCTTACCCTATCTTCCAGTCCCTCTCCGAAGACTGATGACTGTAGGACAAAAGAAGAAAGTGATATTGAATTTTGTAGAGAAGGTCAGTTGATTGAGAGATGTGGGAAATTTATATACATCCCCCACCACAGCTATTTTAATTTGATTTGTGTTTTCTACAGGGAATACCACTACAAATTTACTATCCTTTCAATATAACCAGTGATGATAATAGCTAACACATAAGTACTCACTATATGTGTCAACTTTTGTTCCAAGTAAATATATATACACACACAACCTCATTTCATTTTCTTATTAATCCTGTGAGAGGTGGTAGATAATATTATCCCAATTTTCCAATTGTGCAAACAAGCACAGAAAGGTAAAGTAACTTGCTTAAGCTCTTCTAGCGAGTAACACTGGAGGTAGGATAAAACCCAGGCTCAGAGTCTTATGCTTTTACTGACCATCCAATGCATCCTCTCTGACAATAGCAATAGTTATTATGGTAGATTATATTATTGTTCCTGACTATTCACTCCCTCTTCCTGTAAGAGAATTAAATGTACTCATTCATTGCCTTAAGATTTAGTGCCTTGGGGGAAGAAGTACACCCCCCTTCCCCATTAATGGCAGGGTTGGTCACGTGACTGACTTTGGCCAATGGAATATCGGTCTGCCAAGTTCCCACAGATGCTTAAAGAAGCATCATGTGTTTCCTCCATGTCTCTCAATCTCTCTCTTGCTCTCTCTCTCTCTCTCTCTCTGCTATGAATAAGACAGGTCCTACATAGATGCAGAGTCATCTAACTCGTAGCTCTTCACATATAACAGAGACTAGAATAAGTGTTTGTTGTCTTAATCCACTGAAATTTGGGGTTATTTGTTACCGCAACATAGCTGATTAATATAGTTAGCAATTCCTGAGTGCCAATAGGAGTTGAAATGAATTCTCTGGTCTTGCAGGTATAATACATTGTTGTTCAGAGTTCACGAGGCTAATTAGTGTGTATCTGAATAAGCCAAATATCTTCACATGTTTTACTAGGAAAATATCATTATCTTCACTTTATAAAGGGAAAAACTAATCTCAGCTTAAAGTGTCTTGACCAAAACCACAGCATTAGTGTTGCAAAGCCATCCCCAACCCTTATCGATCTTTGTGATTTCAAAGCACAAGTCTTTCTCATGATGGCACATCGCATCTCCTTCCAGGAAAGAGAAGATGTCAGAAAACCCATATTGCCTACAGAGAGTGTGTGACACTGGAGTCTGAAAACTCAGAACTTCCAGCCTACAACCAGCCTGAGCTAAGTTGCTGGATGTATCACAGAATTTGTTGTCTTTACTAACTTGAAAACCTCCAATTGTAAGTTATATTATTTAGAAAGAACTATCGCTTCCAGTTCTACCTGGTTATGCTTTGTAAACCTATATGCCACCATGAGAAAACCACTATATATTTTAACAATATTAATCATTTTCATTTATGGACTTCCGCTTATTTAGGTACCTACTTCTTACCCCGTGAATACTGAAAGACAAAGTATTACCTTTTGAAGATTATGAAATCCAATTGAATTTGATGGCTCGAGGGGGGTTCCGGAAGATGGCGGCGTAGGAGGACGCGGGGCTCACAGCGCGTCCTGCCGATCACTTAGATTCCACCTACACCTGCCTAAAGAACCCAGAAAACCGCCAGAGGATTAGCAGAAGGGAGTCTCCGGAGTCAAGCGCAGACTAGAGGCCCACGGAAGAGGGTAGGAAGGGCGGCGAGGCGGTGCGCGCTCCACGGACTGGCGGGAGGGAGCCGGGGCGGAGGGGCGGCTCGCCGGCCAAGCAGAGCCCCGAGTCTGGCTGGCAAAAGCGGAGGGGCCGGACAGACTGTGTTCCGACAGCAAGCGCGACTTAGCGTCTGGGAGGTCAGAAGTTAACAGCTCTGCTCGGAAAGCGGGAAGGCTGGAGGACAAAGGGAGGGAGAGCTGCTGAGCCCCCGGACGGCAGAGCTCAGCTTGGCGGGGAACAAAGGCGCCAGCGCCATCTCCCCCGCCCATCCCCCAGCCAAAATCCCAAAGGGAACCAGTTCCTGCCCGGGAACTTGTTCGCTCCGCAAAAACACCCAACTCTGTGCTTCTGCGGAGCCAAACCTCCGGCAGCGGATCTGACTCCCTCCCGCTGCCACAGGGCTCCTCCTGAAGTGGATCACCTAAGGAGAAGCGAGCTAAGCCTGCCCCTCCAGCCCCCGTGCACCTTGCCTACCCACCCCAGCTAATACGCCAGATCCCCAGCAACACAAGCCTGGCAGTGTGCAAGTAGCCCAGACGGGCCACGCCACCCCACAGTGAATCCCGCCCCTAGGAGAGGGGAAGAGAAGGCACACACCAGTCTGACTGTGGCCCCAGCAGTGGGCTGGGGGCAGACATCGGGTCGGACTGCGGCCCCGCCCACTAACTCCAGTTATACACCACAGCACAGGGGAAGTGCCCTGCAGGTCCTCACCACGCCAGGGACTCTCCAAAATGACCAAACGGAAGAATTCCCCTCAGAAGAATCTCCAGGAAATAACAACAGCTAATGAACTGATCAAAAAGGATTTAAATAATATAACAGAAAGTGAATTTAGAATAATAGTCATAAAATTAATCGCTGGGCTTGAAAACAGTATACAGGACAGCAGAGAATCTCTTGCCACAAAGATCGAGGGACTAAGGAACAGTCACGAGGAGTTGAAAAACGCTTTAAACGAATTGCAAAACAAAATGGAATCCACGATGGCTCGGCTTGAAGAGGCAGAGGAGAGAATAGGTGAACTAGAAGATAAAGTTATGGAGAAAGAGGAAGCTGAAAGAAAGAGAGATAAAAAAATCCAGGAGTATGAGGGGAAAATTAGAGAACTAAGTGATACACTAAAAAAAAATAATATACGCATAATTGGTATCCCAGAGGAGGAAGAGAGAGGGAAGGGTGCTGAAGGGGTACTTGAACAAATTATAGCTGAGAACTTCCCTGAACTGGGGAAGGAAAAAGGCATTGAAATCCAAGAGGCACAGAGAACTCCCTTCAGACGTAACTTGAATCGATCTTCTGCACGACATATCATAGTGAAACTGGCAAAATACAAGGATAAAGAGAAAATTCTGAAAGCAGCAAGGGATAAACGTGCCCTCACATATAAAGGGAGACCTATAAGACTCGTGACTGATCTCTCCTTTGAAACTTGGCAGGCCAGAAAGGCTTGGCACGATATCTACAGTGTGCTAAACAGAAAAAATATGCAGCCGAGAATCCTTTATCCAGCAAGTCTGTCATTTAGAATAGAAGGAGAGATAAAGGTCTTCCCAAACAAACAAAAACTGAAGGAATTTGTCACCACGAAACCAGCCCTACAAGAGATCCTAAGGGGGATCCTGTGAGACAAAGTACCAGAGACATCACTACAAGCATAAAACATACAGACATCACAATGACTCTAAACCCATATCTTTCTATAATAACACTGAATGTAAATGGATTAAATGCACCAACTAAAAGACATAGGGTATCAGAATGGATAAAAAAACAAGACCCATCTATTTGCTGTCTACAAGAGACTCATTTTAGATCTGAGGACACCTTTAGATTGAGAGTGAGGGGATGGAGAACTATTTATCATGCTCCTGGAAGCCAAAAGAAAGCTGGAGTAGCCATACTTATATCAGACAAACTAGACTTTAAATTAAAGGCTGTAACAAGAGATGAAGAAGGGCATTATATAATAATCACAGGGTCTATCCACCAGGAAGAGCTAACTATTATAAATGTCTATGCGCCAAATACCCGAGCCCCCAGATATATAAAACAATTACTCATAAACATAAGCAACCTTATTGATAAGAATGTGGTCATTGCAGGGGACTTTAACACCCCACTTACAGAAATGGATAGATCATCTAGACACACAGTCAATAAAGAATCAAGGGCCCTGAATGATACATTGGATCAGATGGACTTGACAGATATATTTAGAACTCTGCATCCCAAAGCAACAGAATATACTTTCTTCTCGAGTGCACATGGAACATTCTCCAAGATAGATCATATACTGGGTCACAAAACAGCCCTTCATAAGTTTACAAGAATTGAAATTATACCATGCATACTTTCAGACCACAATGCTATGAAGCTTGAAATCAACCACAGGAAAAAGTCTGGAAAACCTCCAAAAGCATGGAGGTTAAAGAACACCCTACTAACGAATGAATGGGTCAACCAGGCAATTAGAGAAGAAATTAAAACATATATGGAAACAAACGAAAATGAAAATACAACAATCCAAACGCTTTGGGACGCAGCGAAGGCAGTCCTGAGAGGAAAATACATTGCAATCCAGGCCTATCTCAAGAAACAAGAAAAATCCCAACTACAAAATCTAACAGCACACCTAAAGGAAATAGAAGCAGAACAGCAAAGGCAGCCTAAACCCAGCAGAAGAAGAGAAATAATAAAGATCAGAGCAGAAATAAACAATATAGAATCTAAAAAAACTGTAGAGCAGATCAACGAAACCAAGAGTTGGTTTTTTGAAAAAATAAACAAAATTGACAAACCTCTAGCCAGGCTTCTCAAAAAGAAAAGGGAGATGACCCAAATAGATAAAATCATGAATGAAAATGGAATTATTACAACCAATCCCTCAGAGATACAAACAATTATCAGGGAATACTATGAAAAATTATATGCCAACAAATTGGACAACCTGGAAGAAATGGACAAATTCCTAAACACCCACACTCTTCCAAAACTCAAACAGGAGGAAATAGAAAGCTTGAAGAGACCCATAAGCAGCGAAGAAATTGAATCAGTTATCAAAAATCTCCCAACAAATAAGAGTCCAGGACCAGATGGCTTCCCAGGGGAGTTCTACCAGACATTTAAAGCAGAGATAATACCTATCCTTCTCAAGCTATTCCAAGAAATAGAAAGGGAAGGAAAACTTCCAGACTCATTCTATGAAGCCAGTATTACTTTGATTCCTAAACCAGACAGAGACCCAGTAAAAAAAGAGAACTACAGGCCAATATCCCTGATGAATATGGATGCAAAAATTCTTAATAAGATACTAGCAAATCGAATTCAACAGCATATAAAAAGAATTATTCACCATGATCAAGTGGGATTCATTCCTGGGATGCAGGGCTGGTTCAACATCCGCAAATCGATCAACGTGATACATCACATTAACAAAAAAAAAAGAGAGGAACCATATGATCCTGTCAATAGATGCAGAAAAGGCCTTTGACAAAATCCAGCACCCTTTCTTAATAAAAACCCTTGAGAAAGTCGGGATAGAAGGAACATACTTAAAGATCATAAAGGCCATTTATGAAAAGCCCACAGCTAACATCATCCTCAACGGGGAAAAACTGAGAGCTTTTTCCCTGAGATCAGGAACACGACAGGGATGCCCACTGTCACAGCTGCTGTTTAATATAGTGCTGGAAGTTCTAGCATCAGCAGACAACAAAAGGAAATCAAAGGCATCAAAATTGGCAAAGATGAAGTCAAGCTTTCGCTTTTTGCAGATGACATGATATTATACATGGAAAATCCGATAGACTCCACCAAAAGTCTGCTAGAACTGATACATGAATTCAGCAAAGTTGCAGGATACAAAATCAATGTGCAGAAATCAGTTGCATTCTTATATACTAACAATGAAGCAACAGAAAGACAAATGAAGAAACTGATCCCATTCACAATTGCACCAAGAAGCATAAAATACCTAGGAATAAATCTAACCAAAGATGTAAAAGATCTGTATGCTGAAAACTATAGAAAGTTTATGCAGGTAATTGAAGAAGATATAAAGAAATGGAAAGACATTCCCTGCTCATGGATTGGAAGAATAAATATTGTCAAAATGTCAATACTACCCAAAGCTATCTACACATTCAATGCAATCCCAATCAAAATTGCACCAGCATTCTTCTCGAAACTAGAACAAGGAATCCTAAAATTCATATGGAACCACAAAAGGCCCCGAATAGCCAAAGTAATTTTGAAGAAGAAGACCAAAGCAGGAGGCATCACAATCCCAGACTTTAGCCTCTACTACAAAGCTGTAATCATCAAGACAGCATGGTATTGGCATAAAAACAGACACATAGACCAATGGAATAGAATAGAAACCCCAGAACTAGACCCACAAACGTATGGCCAACTCATCTTTGACAAAGCAGGAAAGAACATCCAATGGAAAAAAGACAGTCTCTTTAACAAATGGTGCTGGGAGAACTGGACAGCAACATGCAGAAGGTTGAAACTAGACCACTTTCTCACACCATTCACAAAAATAAACTCAAAATGGATAAAGGACCTGAATGTGAGACAGGAAACCATCAAAACCTTAGAGGAGAAAGCAGGAAAAGACCTCTCTGACCTCAGCCGTAGCAATCTCTTACTCGGCACATCCCCAAAGGCAAGGGAATTAAAAGCAAAAGTGAATTACTGGGACCTTATGAAGATAAAAAGCTTCTGCACAGCAAAGGAAACAACCAACAAAACTAAAAGGCAACCAACGGAATGGGAAAAGATATTTGCAAATGACACATCGGACAAAGGGCTAGTATCCAAAATCTATAAAGAGCTCATCAAACTCCACACCCGAAAAACAAATAACCCAGTGAAGAAATGGGCAGAAAACATGAATAGACACTTCTCTAAAGAAGACATCTGGATGGCCAACAGGCACATGAAAAGATGTTCAACGTCGCTCCTTATCAGGGAAATACAAATCAAAACCACACTCAGATACCACCTCACGCCAGTCAGAGTGGCCAAAATGAAGAAATCAGGAGACTATAGATGCTGGAGAGGATGTGGAGAAACAGGAACCCTCTTGCACTGTTGGTGGGAATGCAAATTGGTGCAGCCGCTCTGGAAAGCAGTGTGGAGGTTCCTCAGAAAATTAAAAATAGACCTACCCTATGACCCAGCAATAGCACTGCTAGGAATTTATCCAAGGGATACAGGAGTACTGATGCATAGGGGCACCTGTACCCCAATGTTTATAGCGGCACTCTCAACAATAGCCAAATTATGGAAAGAGCCTAAATGTCCATCAACTGATGAATGGATAAAGAAATTGTGGTTTATATACACAATGGAATACTACGTGGCAATGAGAAAAAATGAAATATGGCCTTTTGTAGCAACATGGATGGAACTGGAGAGTGTGATGCTAAGTGAAATAAGCCATACAGAGAAAGACAGATACCATATGGTTTCACTCTTATGTGGATCCTGAGAAACATAACAGAAACCCATGGGGGAGGGGAAGGAAAAAAAAAAAAAAGAGGTTAGAGTGGGAGAGAGCCAAAGCATTAGAGACTGTTAAAAACTGAGAACAAACTGAGGGTTGATGGGGGGTGGGAGGGAGGGCAGGGTGGGTGATGGGTATTGAGCAGGGCACCTTTTGGGATGAGCGCTGGGTGTTGTATGGAAACCAATTTGACAGTAAATTTCATATATTAAAAAAAAAAAAAAAAAGAATTTGATGGCTCAAAATTATAGAACTGAAATGTACCTTGAGCAACATAGAAATCAGAAAGTATCACACTCTTGTTAACTACCAATATCCTGAGTGGACAATCTCCATGGCAACATGGAAGAAAATGTATGATTGGACAAACCTGCTTCATGGAGTATAGACTAGTGCAAATTAAATTAATTCCCCAGGCAATTTAAAAGTCATACAGGAAAGTTATCTGGCTGTTCTTCAATTTTTTTATGCTAGCTTTTCATTATCTCCTCTCTTTTCTTCCATCTCCTTTTTCAATATAAGCTAAATTGGAACCACCAAGGTTTTAATGGGTTTTGTTTGTGTTTTTAAATTCAGACTACCATTTAAGACTGAGAAATCTTGAAAATGTATTCACTCCACATTTTTAAAAGTCCATTCCTTGACCCTCAGGGATTTTTTGTAAGTCACAATAATCTCTTGGTCCTTTCTATAATGCACACCTTTACTTTTCTCTTGTGACAATGACAAGATGCAGCCATTCATTACTCGTGAAGATACAAAAGTAGCAGGCTGAACAGTTAGAAACATTCAAGGAGTGAGACTAGATTGCTGCTAATTATCCTGAATCTCCCTTTGGTGAATGAGTCAGGGACTCATTTCATTCAAATGTTTGGTCCTTGTAGTTTGGCGTGTGTGTAGGAGATGGGAAGCCAGCAGCAAAGTGTCTTCTGGGACTTAGTTTCATTGTCTTCATGGCCTTTGTTGTCATTGTTTTGTACCCAAGTAACAACATATTCTCCTCTCTTATTTCCTGGCAATTTTCTTCCATAATTGAGCAAGTATTTTACAAGAATCTGATGTCACCCTGGGAATATTGATATTCTCATTCTTATTTTATAAAGTAGGTTACCCAAGGCGAAATTCATCAGAATCTATATCTCCTTATAATTAATAGATCCTGGAGAACCTAAAATGTGACAGGCTAAAAGGCTGCCCATGACTGCAAATGCTGGAGAAGGAGGAGGAGGGCCTCATTAAATATATGACAGACTAGTAGCATTGCCTTTAAGGTGAAACATATTCCCAGGGTGATGGCCTCATCCACTGCTTCTGCCCCTGGGGCTAGATGAACTTGGCAGGGGGGTGGGGGGGAAATGGGGCTGGAAGCTCCAACTGTCACCTCAAGGAGGTCTGAAAAAGACACAATCAAGGGTCAGTAGAGAGATATCAATGGTAGCAATGCGGAGTCCAGGAAAAAAAGTCCTATCTATTTAAGTAGCCATTGAACTAGAGCAAACCACAGCCCACGCTGATCCCCTGTGCTCTCAACTGAAAAGTAAAGATGATAAAATCCCAAACCCTCAGTGTCTTCCTTCTCTTGAGCACACACTCTCCACAGATTCCCAGGGATTTGTACCGAGCCCTCAGCTGCACCCTTAGTTCACTTCACCTTATTAAGAATTGAAACAAACCACAAGAGACTCTTAATGATAGAGAATGAACTGAGGGTTGACGGAGGGAGGTGGGTGAGGGATGGGCTAGATAGGTGATGGGTATTAAGGATGAGCACCGGGTGTTGTATGTAAGTGATGACGCACTGGATTCTACTCCTGAAACCAGTATTGCACTGTGTGCTAACTAAAATTTAAATGAATAAATAAAATCAAAAACATTCCTAAGGAAGAACCTCTAATAAGGAGCTTTCATTGTAGTAGAAAGATGGTTAGTGACAAGAACTATTCAGGGATTTTTCTGCTCAAGTTTCACATAAAAAGAATAAAATGTTATTTAAGTCAAAATTGACTTGAGCCAGTGAACTTTTTTCTTTATTCCTTCTTTATTCCAATAGCAGACACTGCTGGAAGGGGGGTGGGAGTGGGAAGAGAAATGAAAGGGAAAGCTCCAGAAATGACTGTTTCAGAAGAAGCTGTAGCTTGGAGTCAGAGTGAGTCAGCGAAAGATAAGCCCCTCGAAATCCGGGGAAGGTGTGAAATTCACAGGGATGAGGAATACAGTCAAATTCATTTAAAGCCCAAAGAACAGAATGACTTCAGCTGACATCTAGGTAGTAGGAAGATAAATCCAATGTATCTTTTTAAATAATCTAATGTATATCTTGGTTTGGAGGAGCAAATTTAAAATTTTTTTAATATTTGTTATTATGTTTACTTTTTTTCTTATTTGATTAGAAGGTTACCGGAGTATTGGCAAGATCTCAGAGTTTGGAATAAGCCATCCTTCGGTGTGCATTTTAGTTTTGACAATTACTTATCCTTTGGAGACCCTGTTTCTTCATTTCTAAAATAAACATAAAAGTACTATCCACTCGCATGGTTGTCTTAAAGATGTAAAATAAGAAATATAAAATATATAACACATAGTAGAGTGTTGCAAAGAACTTCATGCTTTGGAATCCTGTTCGGTGTTTGCTGAGTTAACATATGTAAAGTATGTGAAGCACCTTACCCAACAAAGTGCTTGAGTAGGTTATAGAAAGATTTTGTGTAGGGGCACCTGGGTGGCTCAATCCGTTAAGCATCCAACACTTGGTTTTGGCTCAGGTCATGATCTCACAGTTCGTGAGTTTGAGCCCCACATTGAACCTCGTGTCCAGCTCTGCACCGACAGGGCGGAGCCTGCTTGGGGTGTTCTCTCTCTGTCTCTCTCTCTCTCTCTGCCCCTCCTGCTCTCTCTCTGTCTCAAAATAAATAAACTTTAGAAAGAAAAAAAAAAGAAAGATTTCGTGTAGTGTCAGGCAATTTTGAAATTGAGAAAGTAAAATATAGACAGAGGTATTGATATTTTATTTTGGTTTCTGTGCCTGCTGTGTGAGCCTCTCTGACACCTTGCTCCATTATACACATCTTGGATTGATTCAGGTCTAGGAAACAGATTTTTCTCAGACAGTCTGGCATCCAGGAACCCAGACACTCTGGGGGAGAGGTGCTACATACTGAGTGGATGAGCTTCCCAAAAGCACCATGTGAGTCAAACATGGAATAGGAGCTCTGTGTTCCCCTTCACAAGAGGTTTTAAAACACTTGTCTAAAGCCGTAAAAATAGTTCTAATTTGTTTTTCACTTGGTTATCTCTCAAAAACCATTACTAAAGTCTGCTAAAATGCAGCAAACATCCTCTACTCAGCCATGCTTTTCTTCTTCTCTGAATTAACAGCAATCTTGGGTTTCAGTTCATTAGAATGTTCTGAATAGAGATAAATTAATTAATGGATTTAACAACCGGAATCAGCGTGCCCATACTTCAAAAGGATTGCACTTTCTTTATGCCTCCAATATCTCATTAGGAAAAACAGGTCAAATGGAGGCAAACTAATTCAACTCAATTTGTCTCCTTTCAGCTTCGGGTCTTCCAAGATTGTAAAAGCTTACACCTATACAGATCGAATTTCATGTAAATTTATTGAACTATCAAACTCCTTGCAAACTAGACTGTAATGAATGCCTGAGTACATAATATGTTTAATTTATATAAAGGCTGCTTTCAGAAGGCCTTTAACAGTATCACAAAGATTATTAGTCCTCAGAACAATCTTTTGAAGTTGGGAGAGAGAATAAATTACCAAGACACAGGGTAGCCTTGAAAGAAATACTTTTCTCATTAAAAGTAAGCTCAGTAAATGGTACAGCTACTGTGGCAAGCACTTTGCAATTCCATAATAAGCTAAATATACAATTACCATGTGACTCGGAAATTCCATTCCTGCTTATATGCCTCAAAGACCTGAAAGCAGGTGTTCAAAAAAAAAAAAAAAAAAAAAAAACCTCGTACATGGATATTCATAGCAGAACCTTCTCAATAGCCAAAAAGTGGACCCAAATTTCCATCAGCTAATGAATGGATAAACAAAATATGGTATATCCATACAATGGAATATTATTCAGCCATAACGGGAATGAATATAGCATATGTTCATATATCCTATAATATGCAAGAAATCATTATGGAACTTTGAAGTCATTATGCTAAGTGAAAGAAGCCACACACAGAAAGCCACATATTGTATGATTCCATTTATGTGAAATATCCAGAATTGGCAAATCCATAGATACAGAAAGCAGATTAATGGTTTCCAGGGCCTGTGGGGTGGAGGAAATGAAGTGTGACTTCTCAATGGGTATGGGTTTCATTTTGAGGTGATGAAAATGTTCTGGAACTAGATAGGGTGGCTATACAACATTGTGAATGTACTAAACATCACTAATGGTCAGCTTTATGTTTATTCTTCCACAATTTTTCTAAAAGACCCTTTTTTTTTGAGTAAGTTTAATTCTCATGTTTCCAGAAGGGTAACACCACAAGCCTGCCTGAAATCTTAGGGAGAATTGTAGACAGCTTCATGGCTCCTTTCAGATCTGGTGTTCCAGAGAAATAAATGAGGCTCAATTTAAGTTATTCTAGTTCCATGAAGTGAGCTTTCTCCTTCCAGGCCTGAAGATCTCCTAAGTGTTTTTGTTTTGTTTTGTTTTTTAACGTTTATTTATTTTTGAGAGAGAGAGAGACAGTCACCAGGAGAGGGGCAAAGGGTGGGGGGCAGGGGGGAGACACAGAACCTGAAGCAGGCTCCAGGCTCTGAAATCTCAGCACAGAACCCGACGCGGGGCTCAAACCCACGAACTGCGAGATTATGACCTGAGCCAAAGTCAAACGTTCAACTGACTGAGCCACCCACACACCCCCCAAGATCTCCTAAGTTTTTAAATAAACTTCCTGACCTCTCCCATTCCTGATCCAATTTAGATAATTCCTAAATATAGGTATTATACAGAACATATATTAATACTACCACATATGTCATAACCGTTTGCTAGCTCATCTCCCTTCCCCACCGGACTCTACGTTCCTTGAGTCTTATGTCTTTTTCTGTGGTCCTTGCACTCTGCTTGGACACACAGGAGAGGTGTCAGAAATCACTCTACCTCGTGCATTAAAATGACAACCATACACTGCTGCCAAATTATCGACCTGGTAATGCATCAAATAATCCTCCATAGAACAGTATGTCAGTTTCCCTTCCAATGAACTGAAACCAGATCTTTGCAGGGCAGTGTTATACAAGAAAAGCAGTGCCTTTAGACATGGCTGTGGTTATACTATTTCCTACCTGGTGATTAGATATATCAGGAGTGTCTACGGCCATACCACCCTGAACGGCCCGACCTTGTCTGATCTAGATATGTCGGGAGCAACATGAGATTTTTGTGACTTTAGTTGATCTTTCTTTAACTTTTAATTCTTTGAAAATGAATCAACTACTGGCTAAACATCATAAACTCAAACTACTCCCAGGCTATTGATGCTCATAAAATGTCATGACTTTAACGGCATGACTAGAGCAGGCATCAATAAGGACAGTTTTGTGAAAGTTCAGGGAGAATAAATGCTATGATGTGATAAAATCTACATGAATGTCTTGACATCACTGTAGAATGAGAAAGTTAAAACAGAGGTGGGGAGGGGCGCCTGGGTGGCGCAGTCGGTTAAGCGTCCGACTTCAGCCAGGTCACGATCTCGCGGTCTGTGAGTTCGAGCCCCGCGTCAGGCTCTGAGCTGATGGCTCGGAGCCTGGAGCCTGTTTCCAATTCTGTGTCTCCATCTCTCTCTGCCCCTCCCCCGTTCATGCTCTGTCTCTCTCTGTCCCAAAAAAAATAAAAATAAAAAAAAAAAAAAAAAAAAAAAATGTTGAAAAAACAGAGGTGGGGAAAAGGGAGATTACTGAAAAGAATTATAACTTTTTTTTTCAATATGGAGGAGGCATAGCTTTTATTGGTATAACCAAAGATTAGCCAACACACACACAAAAAAATTGTCCTTATTTTTAGTTACTGCTCTGTAAGCCCTACTGTTCAACTATCCTAAAGCCAAAAGTCATCATTTCCGGCAGCCTTCATTGATCCTAATTGCTTTATGGTTAATGAGCCAATAAAATGAGTTAACTTATTCAGTTCCCAGACACCTATATTGCAAACAATTTGTCTTCGATGGTACACCAGAAATAGACTAGATTATTTTTTTGTTTTTATTGTTGTTAACTGTTAGAGATCCTGCAACTCAAAATTCAGCCCATTACTTGCAAATACTCAAGATTTAATATTTCAAGTACTGATCTTAACCTTGTCTCAACTGTTCACCCTGTTTTGTTTTTCTTCATTTCACTTTTTCATCTGTATCTTATTTTCTGCCTTTACATTGTATATGTTTTTGGAGGTTGACATAAATCCTTTTAAAACAAGTTGTTTTTTATATATAAATAAAAGCCTCTCAACTATGTCTTAAATGAATGAGTAAATAAACAACTATACTTCATCCTTTTTTCTCCCTTTCTTTTCTCCCTCCCTTTCTTTCCCTTTCTCCCTCCTTTTCTTTCTTTCTTCTTTCTTTCTTTCTTTCTTTTTCTCTTTCTTTCTTTCTTTCTTTCTTTCTCTTTTTCCCTTCCTTCTTCCCTTCTTCCTTCCTTCTTTCCTCCTTTCCTTTATTCTCTAAGGACACTGAGGAAATCTTAGGAATATTCATTATTTAAGATAAGAGACATAAAGAGGAGAAGCATAAAATAAGTCACAACAATATGCAAGTATTAAGATCTTCCACATTCTTTAAGACAAAAATAAAAAAGATTTTCCTAACTTTAAATTTTCTTTAAAGTTGTGGAAACCTGCATTTTCCTCAGTTCCTCAAATATGATTGCTTCAACTTATGTAGAAATTTTCCAGATTCTACCCTCTGAGTTTCCTAAACAAGTAGACAGAAATTATCTCAAATTACTTAGTATCTCAAATTACACACAGTATCTCAAAATACTTAGCTGATTTTTTAATGAACATATAGAGTTGTTTTTATAATAACTGCTACATGACTAAAAGGAATCATTCACTGTCCCTTACTACTATGTTGTGTGTGGATACCTGTCTGTGGCCATCTACAAAAAGGAATCATTTGCCCCTATACTAAAAATGCAAGAATGGAGGGATTTGAAAGAGTGAGTATAAGAGAACTCAAATTTTCCTTTGTTGTACAATGAAAGCTTCATGTCTAAAATCAACAAAAGAAAGAAGCATACTCACATTATTTAGAAGGCCAAAGAACTGAAAGTGGTTTTCTTTGGGGCAGTATGGGGTTGGGATAGGGATACCATTAGGGCACTGACAGTTTTTGTGTAAGACTTTGTTATTTTTTAGGTATTATTTACATGTACTACCATAATAAAAGTTAAATTTTAAAGTATCATTAATAGCTACCCTTATTCCTAAAAATAGTCTGAAAGCCAAAGGAGAGCATGAAAGACCTGTCATCTATAGCAACCTCCACTTACTGTTCCAGTCCTGCTCCTTGACCCCTTACCCCTTCCTTCTAACCTCCAACTATACTGAGCTTTTTTCACCTCCTCTTAGTAGATGATGACTTTGCTCACCTCAGGGACTTTCCTTGAGCCATTGTTTCTGCCTAAAACTGTCTGCTCCTCCTCTTCCTTTCCTAGCCTTCTTTTGGCTGTGCTTCTGGAAGCTTTTCCTCTCCCATCACGTCTGGGTTAAACATGCTTCCTATTTACTCACTTCCTTAGCATGCTGAATTTTCCCCTACCACAGCATGTATCTTCTATTATATCTTCCTGACTTATCTGCCCCCTCATCTACAGTGTAAGCACAGTGAGAAGGAGAACCTCATCTTTCGTGTTTATTGTCCTAAATTCAGCACCCAGTGAGATATTTATTTCAAAATGGGTGCTCAACACATACCTAGAATAATGCCTGACACCTAGTAGACACAATAATAAATTTGAAAGACAGGAAGAAAGGAAGAGAGGGAGGGAGAGAGAGAAAGAGAAAGAGAAAGAGAGAAACAAAGAACATTTGGACTTTTAGATTCATGTTGTTAATTGAACTTAAGGCAAAATGATAAAGTATAGAGAATTTAAATTTAGTATCCTTTTTTTTTTTCCTGTTCCCTTCTCTTATTTAATTGTTCACTATAGACACTCTGAAACCCAGTGTTTCCCCATCATCAACTGTGACAAATGAAAGTGGCTTCTCTGACAGAATTAGGTAGGTGGTAGGTTCCATAGGCATTTGGAGATCCTTGATGGAGTTAAAAATTTTTTAGAGTTTATATAAACAAAAATCGACTTGAATCGGGCAGAATCCAATCTAGCAAATAGAAAGGAGCTCCAAGGAGCTATATAAAATGAAAGGCTTTTATAGGCAGAAGGCAGCGTGAACAAGGAAATCATACTGGGCAAAAACAAGCGGGTTGGTTATTGCAAAATCACTTTCTTTTCGGGGTTGGCAGAGGTCTATCAGGCTGATTACCTAATGGTGCTGATCAGGCGATTGTTGTCTCACTGGTTTAAGATTCCATTTCTGGGGGAGCTGAAACCATAAGTCTCAGTTTGGTGACTTTGGGCTTAATATAGTTTTGGGCTTGTTGTCTTGTTTTTCTGTTTTGTTTTTGGTTTTCTTGAGAGAACACGAGAGTGCAAGTGGTGGAGGGGCAGAGAGAGAGAGAGAAGACAGAATCCCAAGCAGGCTCTACTCAGCACTCAGTGCCGAGCCTGATGCAGGGCTCAATCTCACAAAGTGAGATCATGGCCCGGGCCAAAATCATGAGTCGGACACTTAACTGACTGAGCCACTCACGCGCCATGTTGTCTTGTTTTTAACAAGTGTGAGAATGAGGAAATGTCTTTGATGGTCAGAACATTCACTGTAGAATTCTAGGGTCTCCACAGGGTTCCAGAGGCTTGTTCCTCTCAGACAAGTCTCCCCCAGTATACTCTAATTGGTCTCCTATTTCAGAAGATGGGTTCTCACTAAAGGCATGTGTGAGGCACTTAAGCACCCAGGTGATGTCTCTGGAGTCCTTTGCCCATAGTTTCTAATGATATGCACGGTTGCAACCAGACCAACACATCATCCTGAACTTTATCCCAGGAGGTTGTTAAGTGTGTCAGGATGCTCCAGGTGCGAGAAACTGAAAGCCCAAATGAAAGTGGCTTAAACAATAGAATCCTATCATTGCTGCTGCCTCACAGGTCAAGACTAACCACAGGTAGGCAATCTGAGGGTTGGCTCAGCAGTTCAATGATGCCATCAGAGACACTGCTTCTTTTCATCTTCCTATCTTCCCATCCTCAAAGTGTCCATATATCTCCCACATTAGTCACAGGGTGGCTGCAGCAGGTACAAGCTTTACACCCTCATGTGACAATGTTCCTAAGCAAGAAAGGAAGAAGGAGGACGAGAGCTTACCTCCTGTCTTTCCTTTTGTAAGAAAAACACGTGTTTCTCAGAAACCCTCCAGCAAACTTCCCCCCTTATGTCTTATTGGACAAAATTGGGTTCCATAGGCAACCTGAGCCCCCAGGGGGTCTGTGAAAAGTGAAGCTGGCATTCTCAGTCTCTGTCTTGGAATTGGGCTCTTCTAATTGGCAGGAAGGATGAGCAAAACGTCTGTTGGGTAGGCTGTTAGAATAATAGACACTACTTGAGAGTATTCTAATACTTCATGTGTATTAATCCATCAGATCTTCACAACAAGCCCATGGGGGTAGGTGTAATTATTACCATTTTACAGAGAAGCAGACTCAACTCGGAGATGGTAACAGAGCAAAGCAGTGAAGCCAAGATTCGAACTCCATTGTCTAGCTCCAGAGGCTGCTCTCCACACTACACATAACACTGCTCTCAGCCTACAGTGCCTGCCACAGCAGGCAATCCACCAGGCTGCTTCTAAAATCTAACACATAAAAAGTCTGAGCAGTGCCTGTCTCCCTCTGAAGTGCAAATGTGACATTTCCCCTGGCTGCAGTCATGTATGGGTGAGAAGAGCAGAGAGGCTTCCCAGAGAGACAAGAATTGCTTCCTGTCATCATCAAGGCTGCAATAGCCAGGGCTGTGATCAGGGCAAGGGCTGGGGCCTGGAGAGTCCACTTCGTGGCCAGGGCCACTGATCGAGTCCGTGACCTACTGTGCCACCACAGGTATCAGAAAGCCTGGGCGAGGGAAGGTGAGTGATTGAAGAGTCCACTTCCCACAGGCAGGATTAGAACAGAATAGTTTCTATAAGTTCGAGTAATGTTTTACAGGCCACCTCCACTCTTTCATTTTCGAATGTGACGGATGAGTCCCGTACAGAGTGGAGTTACTGTCCAAGAGCACCCAGCTAGTTTATGTAGAATGTGAGACCCAAAATAAGGGCTTTTTTATCAGGCAGACACAGACAACTTGCAGGCATGTCCTCAATGAAGCTGTCTTTGACTTACTCTTGCAAAAAGCATCCCTATACTTCATACATGCTTCTGTTATAATTTCTGTTCTACCTGCCTAGAATCATCGTGAGGATTAACTAAGCTAATACGCATGCAGTTCTCGGCATGGGGACTGGTACAGGAGTAGTGGCTCATATCACTGCTAGTTTCCTTATTATCCTTACAATCCATGGTTCCTCCTGCACTGGCCCCGGCAGGGAAAGATGGCGGCGCCCTCACTCCTCAGGAAGAGGCGGAGTCTCCTGACCCTCAGCATTCATCCCAGCCAGGATCAGGAAGCAGCGAGAAGTATGCGGCCCTCTGAGAAGCGGTGCCCGTCTCAGAGTTCTATTGCCCAGCACTTGGTTCAGGTGAAACAAGAGACTGCCAGACCCAGAGGGAGGCAGGGTGGCAAAGGTTCCGCTCCAAACCTATGCGTGTCTCTAATCCTCCCATAACCCTCGTTAATCACGTGACCGAGAGGCAGAGGGAAATGGCTGTGTTGGCGGCAGCAGCACCCAGAGCACCGAGAGAGAAAGCAGCTGGCCCTGGAGGGCCTTGTGCCAGGCTCAGGGCCTGGAGGGACTCCGGCATTGATTGCAGCGGTAAATAAACAGAGCTGATGGCTGCACCGGGGGCCCATACCCTGCCAGGGAAGGGGCTGGGGGAGGCGGGATTCTTGTAATTACACTTGGTGTGGGCTCAGCCATCATGGGTTTACTGTGATCTGTCCCCAGATGGGAGCTCCAGAAACACCTGTTACAGCAGACGTCATTTGGCAAGCCAAACAAAACGTGGGTTCATCCAGGCCACCTGTAAAGGGATTTAATGCCTAACAACCTGTGCGAGGCTTCTAATTGTCATAATTAATTTGGCACCTCTTCACTGGTAGGTGCTAAACAAGTATCATATTGTACTGGGAAAGCCCATTTCCTGCTAACATGGTTTTCCCCTCCATAATTAAAGCTGTGAGAAATTGTGTCATTTGAAAAAACTTAACACCACATTTTCCTCACTGAACTGTTTTGTTTTTAAGTTCCTCTTCTTCTGGCCCTCTCTCCTCACTCTTGGTATGAACATCTTACTTTCTTTGGCTTATCCACTTGCTGCTTCCCTGTTGCATAATTTAGGCTATAATTATTTTCTCATTTTCCCCTCCAGCTGGCATTAGTTTGGTCCCTTCCACCTTGTATTTCCTTAAAATGTCACACTATTGCCCTAGCTTGTTTAAACACTCTGGAAAGCCAGGAAATGTAGCTGTTGTAGGCACATCCACATCCCTCGGAAAAGTGTCCCTGCTGCCTTTCCATGTGCCACAGCGGACAGGACCAGAATCCAGCAAGCTAACAACAAACAGATGAGTGCCACTGTAAAGAAAAAATATTAAAACAATGTGGCTTCTGCTACTTTAAAACAAGCAAAAACCAGGTGATGTCATATGAGAGAATTCACTTTGCAAGGGGAAACAAAGCAAAAACCTGGAATAACGGTAGTGTCCCACATATCGGGCTCTCATTAATCTCTGTATGGCCAGCTGATATCCCAGGCCAGTTCCACCGGTTAGGGCTCCCCCAAACCAGAGGCTTTTGAAAAAAGTTTCTTATTCTGTTTCTGCATCTGTCACTCCTAAAAGATACAGTGATCCAAAGCTTATCACTAGAAGACTGGGAGAGGGAGGATGAGGGACAGAGAAGCAGTGACCAAAAACTTTACAATAAACTGATCAGCACTTTTATGTCTGAAAAAGTGGAAGACAGGGATCCATTATTTAGAAGCTCTTCTTTGGGAACCTGTGTGGCTCAGTCAGTTAAGCGTGGCTTCAGCTCAGGTCATGATCTTGTGGTTAGTGAGTTTGAGCCCAGCATGGGGCTCTGTGCTGACAGCTCAGAGCCTGGAGCCTGCTTCACATTCTGTGTCTCCCTCTCTCTCTCTGCCCCTCTTCTGCTGATGCGCTCTCTCTCTCTCTCTCTCTCTCTCTCTCTCTCTCTCTCTCAAAGTTAAACAAACATTAAAGAAGTTCTCTTTTAAGTTTCTTTTGATTCCCGATAGAGTACATTATCAGTATAATTTAATTATTCACATGAAAACTAATCAGTATAAGCTTCTCTGTATTCTGTAAGGAACTTAACTCATAAAATGAATCATCTTGAATATTTTCTAAACACAAAATCACAATTTATGAATATTAACCTTAAAAATGTACTTGAGAATGACTGCTCCAATAAATTAGAATTTTTTTCAAAGAACAGATCACAAGGAATTCCACTCTTTCCCCAGAATTTCTGTAACTTTGAGGGAGAGACATATAGAAAATCTATTTTATGAAAATGATTTAAGAAATCAGTGGATATTTATCAGCCAAGAGCTTATATGGAGAATTTCTCAAGAAATCCAGAGATCAGATATCAGGATGCTACCCACTGCTTGCTGACAATGTCCTATAAGTTGAACATAGTAATACCTCAGTTCTACAGAGGGAAGAAATAAAGTACCAAAAGGCTTGAATGATTCACTTCTAGTGGGAAAAAAAAGTTAAGGACAAATGAAATGTGGTCCAGATAATCCTCAAATCCTCACACACATAAAACAACTTGTGTTTGTTTTAAGAGAAAGACCATGTCCATTCTGTTCTCCTTTCTCTTCAACAACTAATTTTTATTTTTAAATAATAAAATTATATGTCTTGTAAATTAATATTTATTTTTACAGATAATGACCACTGTGAATATCACTTAAATCTGCAACTATTTTTTTTTTATTAACTTTATTTTTTGCATTACAGAGGCAATACTTTTAGGGATAAGATAGATATTCTAATTCAACATGAATCTTCTTAAGTCCTAAAAACTTAACAAAGGAATTGTGTTAGGAATCTTTGGGGTGCAAGACATAAAAATCCAACTCAACTGACTTAGGCCAAAGGAGATTTTATTGGGAGGATATCACAGTATTTTCATGTGGGATTCAGGGCTGGGATTTTATGCAGCTCAACCCCAGGGACAAGGAAAATTGGCTCTTTCCCTCACTTTTGTGCACTCTGGTTCAGTTTCAACCTCCTTCACTAGAGCTGGCACTTTCTCACATGGTGGTCACCAGCAGCCTCCAAGCCCCCCACCCCATGGCCTCTACCATCAGGCAATACTCATCCACTTCTTTTGTTTTACTTCAAAAGCCCCTAGGACAAGCTGATCAATCTGCCTTGATCTGAGTGACTCTATCCAGGGAGGTAGGGCATCTGTGTTGACAGACTCTACCCTAAGGGTATGGTTAGAATCTAGGTGGACATAATTATCAAATAAAAAAGAGGCAGGGGAAGATACTGAGAGCTAACTGGACAGACAAACCAAGAATAATCAAGTAAAACAAAAACTTGCATGGATTCTAAAAGTTCAGGTAATGACAGAAAGTTGAGGTGGCACAAGACAGAATGCTAGAAATTGGCCTTAGGCATTCTTCAATATATTTTTCTTGCATTTCTATTTCCCAGTCAAAACTATGAATATATAACTTTTAAACTTGATAACACACCATTTTCTCTCTCCTTTCTCTCAAAGCGGCGGAATTGTTTTGGAGTCGTGTTACTTTTCGGGTTCAGATCTTCAAGTGTGCATATTCTTCTTCCAGGGTCACAACGTTCTCCTCAGGGCTTTGAGATTCGGATACAATTTACAGTTCATACCCTTTTTCAACTGCGACATTTTCGTGTTTAAATCCAGGAAAGTTCTGGCCAGCTGGTGGTTTTGGAAATGCATTTCCAGCTAAAAGTTAGAAAAAGAATAAGGATTTTTATTAGCCTGAGATAACGGATCAAATGAAACTGCTTTCTGCACAGGAAAAATAAGGACTTTGTAGGAAAGGAAAATAAGATATCAAGAAAGATGTATTTCTCATCTTATTCTCCATTTCTGACTGTTTGGCCTGGCTATAAAACTGACTTTCTATGCGACAAGGTAAAATCCAGATATACAAATAGCTTTTGAAATGGCCTTGAAATGAAAACAAAAATAGCTGACGCACAAAGCTGTCCATATGAAAAATTCCTGTGCACGGAAGGCTGTTTTCAAGCAATGGCGTGTGATCTGCAATGAAATCATTTATCTTTATGAGCTTTCTGAGCCACAGGATAGCTGCCCAGGGCCACCTGAGCTCTCAGGACCTGGGCCCATTTACTTGGGTACTTGTCATTTCAAGTTTTTAGGATTTTAAATGGTCACCCTGCCGAGCAAAACCATTTAACGACACCTTAGAGGCACATGTGCAGTTATATGTACTTATATAATCTAACAATTTTCACTCTAGAGTGAAATCTGTTATACAGCAAGACTGATTTATACCCTCCTCCAGTGGGGGTTTATGAAGGTCCTCATGTATTAAAAAATAAATCTCTAGGGCAGTTTACCTATAAGACTGCCCAACAAAGCTTAGTCCAACATAATCTTTATTTTGTGGTTGAAAACTAATAATTAAATGTTTGCAAATTTCTTCAATTAGGGCCTTGTTTAATACAGGAGGACCCTGTTCTCGGCTTAAAACCCTCAGCAACTCACCAACAGAACCACCCCAGGACAAACCAGCGTGGTAAAAAGCAAATACTGGTCTCCCCCACCCCAATTTGCAAAGTAAAATCATTGGATAAAAATTTTTTTCAGTTTCCTCTGCCACGGTTTTTTGTTTTGTTTTGTTTTTTTATTCTTCAGCACCTGGAACCACTTTTCTGATAGCGAGAGAATTCGCAAAGGACAAAGTAAATGAACATACAGCACGCTAAGAGTAACACAGTGAGCCACACAGAAAGTCCCTGCCCCTTGTCTCCAGGGAGCCTCAGTTCTCCAGTACCGCACAGGTGCTCTCCAGTCCTGCCCTAGTCTTCTAGCTTCATTTCCCGCACTTGTCTCCACACCAGCCCCCACTGCAGCTGGTCAGAAGTGCACCTTATGCACATACATAATTTGCCTACAATTTTAGGTATATGGAACTCTCAAAATTCAGACCCTAGAAATCAATGCATCCTAAGAAGACCAAACAACAAATAATAGCATAACTGACAAATAGCAACATGTCTCTAAATTAACTGAACCTGTTCACCATTGTTCCTTACACAAATACCACCCTAACACATGACACATGGACATATGCGTATGGTTGTGTGTGGATTCCTACAGAAATCTGGTAACAGCCTTTTATCAGAAACTGCTTCTTCTAGTGGTGATGGTGTTAAGGTAAAGCAACCAGACCCTTTTGCCTCTTCCTCATGACCAGTCATACACCTTGGTGAAATGGTTGATCAAGATGTTGACCACGGTCTAGAACCCAAGAACAGAATATCTGTGTATGTGTGAAAATTGCTGGCTTCTTTCTGGAAAAAAAAAAAAAAACCTTGATCTTTCATACCTGTGTATTTGTCATTCTGGGTTTTGTTTTTGTTTTTGTTTTCTTGGTACCGTTTCCAAGGTCTATAATAATTACGATAATAAAGAGGCGCCTGGGTGGCTCAGTAGGTTGAGCGTCAGACTTAGGCTCAGGTCATGATCTCGCAGTTCGTGAGTTCGAGCCCTGTGACGGGCTCTGTGCTGACAGCTCGGAGCCTGGAGCCTGCTTCCGATTCTGTGCCTCCCTCTATCTTCCCCTTTCCCGCTCTTACTCTGTGTCTCTCAAAAAATGAATAAACGTTAAAAAAAATTTTAAAAATAATAATTATAATAATAAGAGCTGCTGAATAGTGCCTATGTTCTAGATGCTTATATAACATTATCATATAATCCTAATGGCAGTCCAATGAGGTTATTATCTCTATTTTATATACAAGTAAACTGAAACCCAAAGTTGCTCATTACCATTCCTGAAGTCCTAGACCCAGTAGGAACTAGAAGAGCATGTAAATGTTAATGCTGGGATTTGAACCCTCATCTGTTTGGAATTTTATTCTCCACCTCCTCCCCACCCCACAGGGAGCTTTCCATATGGCAGAAAAATATAGAACAAGTTGGAGGGGTTGGTCACTGGGGTCTTGGGTGTGTCTCTAGTAGACTCAGCCCCGGGCAGGTGCCATCACCCCGGGTCCCGAAGGCCCTCCTCGCTCCAGGCTGCCGCTGGGAGGTGGGTGCGTGAGCACCGAGTCCGGACGGGAGCCGGGGGCCTGCGCCAGAAGACCGACGGCCAGTGCCCAGCTCCACCTCGCTGCGCGCTCTCATCTCTTCCTCTCCGGGAAAAGCTCCCCGCGGCCTCTCAAGTCCTCAAATGGACCACAAGGCTCTGGTGCCCGAGGGGAGGAGAAAGGCGACGGTGTCGCCGAGAGCCGGTAGCACACGCGCGCTCTCACCAGCTCGGCTTGCAGCCCGGCCCGGGCGCTCTAGACGCTCGGGTCTCTGCTCCTCCTGCGCCTCCGCTTCCGCCTCCGCCGGGGGGCGCCGGGAGCCCCCTCGCGGCACAGCCAGCTGGAAGGCGCCCGCCAGCCGCCGCCTGAGGTCTTCCGGCAGCCGGCATGGGGGCGACGGAGGCCTCCTCCTGGCCGTCCGTGCGCTTGCTGCCCCCGGGGGAGCCGCGCGTCGGGCAAGGGCCTCGGGGCCAAAGCCCAACACTGACTGGGACTCCGTGGGGTCCCCGGGAAGTCGCTTCTCTGCGGCTGCCGGAGTCCCCGGGGCCCATTCCAGAGGCGGCGGGGCCCATTCCAGGCATGTATTGCTAACCGTTGGTTTCCAAGTGCGAGAATTAGGGCGGGTGAGGGCGGGGACGGGGGTAACTAACAGAGCCGACGGGACCGCTGGCAAGTGGGACGCCGCTGTCGCTCAGCCGCTTGGAGGCGCTTCCTTTCTCCCAGACTCATCTCTGGCCTTCCTCCCATTTTAGCGGCAATCGGAGGAGGTGGTTCCCCGTAACTCCGCGAAGAGGTTGCAACTGGATCACTTCTTGCTCCTTGGAGTGTCTAAGAGGAAGACTTGTATCTCTCCAGGTAGGTGGAAGTTGAGGTACAGACGGAAGGTTTGGGACCAAACGTAGAATATCTTGCCACAAAGTCTGCCCCAGTTGCCTTGATTACTGAATACTCCATTCCTGTAAAATATGTTTTTCTGACTTTTCTCCTGTCGGTTAGGCACTGTGGCCTGGTGTTGGGGGTTTAAAGTCTAATTAGGCCCGTAACCTCTCCACAGGTGTTGCTCACAGTCTGGGAAGTTGTCTCTCTGAGTTAGTAAGAATAGCCTTTCCACGTGCCCAACAGTGCAGAAAGCACTTGATATTCAGAAACTCTGTGCTCCTTTTTATATTTGACTTTCTGCCGCTTTCATGAAGTTTATGAAGGGGCTGAAATGAACCATGAAAATTCCTCTTACCCCAACATGTGTTGTCTCATAGTTCCCAATTCAATGTAATCATGTGCTAGTATGACTTGTATGTCCTCTTTCAATGAGCATAATCAACTGCCTCATTTTGATCTAATGGAGAATTTCTAAAAAGAAACAATCCAAACCTTTGTGTTTTCACGAACACAGTCCCCCCCACTCCCCTCCAAAAAATGTGGCAGAGATGTTCATACAGTACTCTTATCTTACTCATTTGTTCAGTAAAGATCTACAAGTCCCCTGCCACAATCTAGGTTCGTGGTAGGCATTGAAGGCAATAAGAACTATTTTTTATTAGTGCTTACGATGTGCCAGGCACTTCTCATGTACTCATTTATTCTTCACAACGGTCCTGTGAGGGAGATACTGTTAGTTTCTGCATTTTACAGATGAGGCATCTAAGGCAGAGGTTAAGCTGTGTGCCAAAGATCGCAATGCTGGTTAAATGGTCTAGTGGGGATTTGCACCTAGGAAGGCTGCTTTGTGCTGTAAACCACCAGACCACACCTAAATATGCACACTGCCTCAAGAGGGAAAAGTAGTTGCTCAATTTATATGTTGCATGAGGTGTTCAAACTGCCTATGCTCATAAAATTCAGCTCTACTAAAATGGTTTAAGGCTTTGACTAGGTAAGGAGGAATTCAGATTACCAAATTAGCCTCTGAGGCTAATTTGCCAAATTCAACATCTTAACAATAGTTTACAATCTAAGCACAAATACCTATCATTGTATGTTGTTTCATAAAGATTCTCTAGAAATATTCGAAGATGGGTTCTAGTGATGGAGATTGTAAAAATCCTTAAGGTTTGTGAGGAACCGACAGAGTATATAAATTTAGGGTATTTTTGTTTGGTGGGTTTTTTGTTTGTTATGGTGATAGGAGGTGGGGCTTGAAAATAAGCACTGGTCAATGTACAGTATAAATGTTTAAAATGAGTTTTCTGCCATGATTTTTCACTTCTGTTTCCAGATCATTTACTTCAACAAGAACTTCAGGTAAGTTTGACTTACTTCAACAGCAAACGGGGCCTATTTGTTCAGTGTTAAGTATTGTACCATGAATAAGACACAGATTTTACCCTCCAGAAGCTAAAACCTGGAGGAGCAAATTCATTTATTCATTCTGCAATATTTAATCAATGTCTAATTATATACCAGACATTATACAAGGTGCTCAGGCTGGAAAGGTAAACCAGAAAGACAAAATGGTATTTTAAAATAGACTGGAGTTATCAAAAATTAATAATTTCCTTCCATAGATTGATTTTTTCAGCTACAGTGTATCTTGAATTTTACAATTTTTTTTGGTAGAAGTGAATTGAAGCATTGGTGAATTAGAGTGACTATAACATGTAGAGACATTTTAGTTAGGAAATGTAGTTATCCGTTGCTGTATTACAAATCACCCCCAAATTTATTGGCTTAAAACAACAATAAATGTTTATTATGTCTCACATTTTCTGTGAGAAGAATTTGAAAAAAGCTAAGGTTATGATCTGAGATTTTCATAGCATGGTAGTCAAATGTCACCAAAACTGTGGTCATTTGAAGCTGGATGTGATTGGGGTTGGTGGATGATCTACGTGGAAGATGTATCACTCACATGGCAGGCATTGGTGCTGATGGTGAGCAGGTGACCTCATTCCTCTCCTTGGGAACCCTTTCCCAGAACTGCTTGAGTGTCCTCATACTATGGTGCCCACCCTCCCTTAGAACAAGACAGAGAGATCAAGAATAAGCCAGATAGAAGCTCTTTGTTTCCTGAACTACATTTTTATGACTAGTCCCTAGAAGTTACACAGATTCACTTCCACCACTGTTTATTCTGTTTATTAGAATAAAGTCTTTAAGTCTGGACTACATTCAAATGGAGGGAAATTAGGCTCCACCTTTTCAAGTGTCTCAAAAACTTTGCAGATATATTTTTAATTTTCCATGGGAAAAATATATGCAAACGATTCAAATGACTGCTGACTGCCTGTTAGAAAAATTGAAAGGTAGAAGATATTAGGACAATATTTTTTAAATTTAGAAAGGAAAAATTTGGGCCACCTGGGTGACTCAGTTGGTTGAGCATCCAACTCTTGATTTTAGCTCAGGTCATGATCCCAGGGTCATGGGATCGAGCCCTGTCTTGGGCTTAATGCTGAGTGTGGAGCCTGCTTAAGATTCTCTCTCTCTCTCTCTCTCTCTCTTTCTTTCTCTCCCCCCCTCCCTCCCTCTCCCCTCCCCCTCCCTCTCTCCCTCCACCCCCCCCACCCCTCTCCCCTGCTCATGCTCGCTCTCTCTCTCTCTCTCTCTCTCTCAAAAGAAAAAGAAGGGGCGCCTGGGTGACTCAGTTGATTAAGCATCCGACTTCGGCTCAGGTCATGATCTTGCAGTTTGTGAGTTCGAGCCCCACATTGGGCTCTGTGCTGTACAGCTCAGAACCTGGAGCCTGGTTCCAATTCTGTGTCTCCCTCTCTCTACCCCTCCCCTGTTCATGCTCTGTCTCTTAATAATAAATGTTAAAAAAAAAATTTTTAAAGAAAAAAGGAAAGATTTAACAGATATTTTTATATCCAGCAAAAATATCCTTCAAAGGCAAAATAAACATGTTTTGATGTAGCAGAAAACTAAGAAAATTTCTTACCAGTCTAACTGAAGGAAACACCCCAGGCTGAAGTAAAATGATAAGAGAGGAAAACTTAGACCTTTACAAAGGAATGAGAATCATAAGAAATTATAAATGTCTGTGTATATATATAAATGACTTTCATTCCTGTTTTTCAAAAAATATATGACTTTACACCCAACGTGGGGCTCAGACTTATGACCCCAAGATCAAGGGTCACATGTTCCATCAATTGAGCTAGCCAGCCAAATTATGAAAACAGCCCATGTCCATCAATTGCTGAATGGATAAAGAAGATGTGAGATAGATTAGATATAGATATAGATATAGATATAGATATAGATATAGATATAGATATTATGGATATAGATATGGATATAGATCTCTCTATATGTGTGTATGTATGTGTGTCTATATATGTATGTATATATGTATCTATATACATATATATACCTACACACACATATATATGTGTATATATATATATATATATATATATATATATATATATATATATACACACACACAATGGAATATTACTCAGCCATAAAAAAGAATGAAATCTTACCATTTGCAATGAAGTAGACAGAGCTAGAGAGAACTAAGTGAAATAAGTCAGTGAGAGAAAGACAAATACCATGATTTCACTCGTATGTGGAATTTAAGAAACAAAACAATGGGCAAGGGGAAAACAAGAGGGAAGGGGGCAAACAAAGAAATAGGCTCTTAATTATAAAGAACAAACCGATGGTTACCTCTTGAGGATAAATGGAGCTATGTATTTTATGTGAAGTGGTATGGTATTGATCCTATGTGCATTGTAAAACATTAAGAGCATATATTTTATAGTCTAGAGCAACCACCAAAAAATAGTGCAAAGAGTTACAGCTAAAATACTGATAGAATGGGTATCTGTGTAGAAAATTTAAAAAAATCAACAGAAAAACTTCTGGAACTAAGAAGCAGTTACATCAAGTTGGCAGGATACAAGTAGAATATACAAAAGTTAATCACTTTCCTATATACCAGCAGTGAACAAGTGGAATTTGAAATGTAAAGCACACATTACCACTTACATTAGCACCAAAAAAAAAAAAAAAAAGAGAGAGAGAGAGAGAGAAATACTTAGGTATAAATCTAACAAAATATGTACAAGATCTATATCAGAAAAACTACAAAACTGAAAAAATGAAACTTAGCTAAATAAATGGAGAGATATTCCATGTTCCTGGACAGGAATACTCAATATTGACAAGATGCCAGTTCTTCGAACTTTATCTATAGATTCAATGCAATACCAAACAAAATCTCAGCAAATTATTTTGTGCATTCCAACAAACTGGTTCTAAGTTTATACAGAATTTCAGAATACCCAGAATAGCCAACATAATATTAAAGGAGAAGAGCATAATTTGAAGACTTATACTACCTGACTATAAGACTTAATATAAAGCTACAGTAATCAAAAGAGTGTGGTATTGACAAAAGAATGGACATATAGATCAGTGGGACAGAACAGAGAGCCCATAAATACATCCACATAAATACAGGCAGCTCATTTTTGACAAAAGAGGAAAGACAACACAATGGAGAAAATGCAGTCTTTTCAATAAATAGTCCTGGAACAACTGGACATCCATATGCCAAAAAGAAGAAAAAAAAGAATCTAGACCTAGACTTACAACCTTCACAAAAATTAATTCAAAATGGATCATAGACCTAAGAGGAAAGACAACACAATGGAGAAAATGCAGTCTTTTCAATAAATAGTCATGGAACAACTGGACTTCCATATGCCAAAAAGAAGAAAAAAAAGAATCTAGACCTAGACTTACAACCTTCACAAAAATTAATTCAAAATGAATCATAGTCCTAAATGTAAAATGCAAACTATACTACTTTTAGAAGATAAAAGAAAATTTAGATGACTTTGGATATAGTGATGACTTTTTAGATATAATATCAAAGGCACAATCCATAAAAGAAATACTAACCTGAACTTCATTAAAATTAAAGAAACTTCTGCTTTGTGAAACACACTATCAAGAAAATGAGAAGACAAGCCAAAGACTGGGAGAAAATATTTGCAAAATATGTATCTGATAAAAGTCTGTGATCCAAAATATGCAAATCACTCTTAAAATTCAACAATAAGAAAATAACCCAGTTAAAAAGTGGGTAAAAGACCTGGACACCTCATCAAAGATACACAGAAAACAAGCATATAAGAAGATGCTCATTGCATGTCATTATGGAATTGCAAATTAAAACAATTGAGATATCAATATCCACTGATTAGAATGGCCAAAATCAAAAACACTGACAACACCAAATGCTGGGAAGCATGTGGTACAATAGGCACCTTCATTCATTGATGCTGGGAATGCAAAATGGTAAAGCCACTTTGGAAAATAGTTTGGCAATTTCTTACAAAAGTGAGTGTACTGTTACCAAATAATCCACCAATAATGCTCCTTAGTATTTGTATGAAGAAGTTAAAAATACATCCACACAAAAACCTGAACATAAATGTTTTTAGCAGCTTTCTTCATAATTGCCAATATTTGCAAACAGCCAAGATATCCTATAGTAGGTAGATGGACAAATTGTGGTACACTCAGGTAATGGAATTCTAAAAAGAAATGAGCTATCATTTCTTTTTATTCAGCTAAAAAGAAATGAGCTATCAAGCCATGAAAAGACATAGAGGAACCTTAAATGCATATTGCTAATTGAAAGAACCCAATCTGAAAAGGGTGTATACTGTATAATTCCAATTCTATAACATTCTGGAAAAGGCAAAATTATGGAGACAGTAAACAGATCAGTGGTTGCAGGAGTTGGAGGGGGAGGGATGACTAGGCAGAGCATATTGACTTTTAGGGCAGTGAAACTATTCTGTATGATACTTCAATGGTGGATGCATGTCATTATACCTTTGTCAAAATTCATAGAATGTGTAACATCAAGAGTGAACCCTAATGTAAACTATGGGTTTTGGGTGATAATGATGTGTCAGTATAAGTTCATCAGTTGTAACAAATGTACCATTTTGGTGAAAGATGTTGATAGTGGGGAGTTTATGTAGCTGGAGAGAGACAGGAGTACTGGACACTCTTGTACTTTTGGCTTAATTTGTCTGTGAATCTAAAACTGCTCTAAAAATAAAGTCTGTTTTTTTAAGCCATTAGGTAAACTAAAATGGTTTTCTAAAAACATTAAATTAATCCAAAATGAGGTAGGAAATGGGATACACAGAATCAAAACAGAAAGGGAACAAACATAAAACAAGTAAAATGATCTAAATTAGATCATATCAAAAATTACATTAAATATTAATGTACTAAATATTCCAACTAAAAGGTAGAGATGACAAAAGCAAGAAACAAATATATTCTTCCTAAAAGAGATGCAGTTTGTTTTTAATTACTTTTTTTACAGGGGAGATGCACTTTAGATACAAAGATACAACTTCTGTGTCTTGTAAAGATAGAGTAACATGAACTAGATTTATCCTCAATTCTGAACAACCAAGAAACACAAAATATATGATAGAACAGACTTTATGACACTGGATATCAGGCAAAGAAGGACAGTGGTCCCTGAAGGAAGTTTTTGTGAGCATCCTTCTGAGCCTTGCTTACTGATTCCTCTCATCTTTGAGTTTTTTATATTTAGAATGTTTTCATGTTTTCTCCTTGTACCTCTTCTCTTGTCTTTCTCTCCTCACTGCATAGTGACTTCATCTTGTTTTATGGCTTTTATTACTATCTATGTGGTATGCCAACATCTCAAACTTTTATCTTTAGGTCAGATATCTCTTCTAACTCTATCTTTACCCTTGGATTTTCAGCTTAATATATCTCACTCTTAAATCTTGATTCCCCACATCCCTTATATATATTCTAATTTCAGTCCCCCATCCCCATAGAATGGAAATTCAATTCTGTCAGTTACTCAGAATACAAAATTTGGAATCACCCACAATTTGCTTCTCCCTCTTTCACCCTACATGCAATTTATCAACATGGCTGTACTTTATGAAAGATCCAAAATCAAAGAGTGTCTAACTGCTACCATTCTAGACTAATCTTCCCACTCCCTGTTATCTAGACTATTGACATAGGGTCTTACCCTGCATAATTGCCCTTATTTTTCTTCCCTACATTGTTCACCTTGAAGAAGATCATGCCACCTCATTCAAAATCTTCAGTGTGTTCCCATCTTAGAATAAAGTCCAATGTTCTGCCATAGCCTACAAGGTTCTTCCTAATTCATCCCATATGGCATTTCTTCCATTTCTCTGATCTCATCTCCTTCTTCTCTTTCCTTCACTTACTCCACCCCAGCCACCTGGTCTCTATGCTGTTCTCATCTCAGTGCTTTTGAATTTGTTGTTCCTTTTGCCTAGAATTCTCTTTTCCCAGTTATGTGGATGGCTAATTCCCTTACTGTGTTCAGGTCTGTGCTCAAATATTGCCTCATCAGAGAGGCTTTCCCTGATCTAGTGTATATACATGCCTCCATTTTCGTCATTCTTTGTGTCTTTATCCTGCTTTTTCTCTCTTAACACACCAACTGTCATATATTTGTTTCCTATGCTGTTGTTTATTTTCTCCTAATAGAACATAATCTCCATGAGAACAAATATTTTCTTGTTAACTATATCCCCCATGCCTAAAATGGTACCTACAGTTAATAGGCACTACATAAAATTTTGTTAAGTGAATGAAAAAGAGAGAAGGAAAGAGAAAGAAAACAGCAGAATAGTGGGAAAGGAGGAAGGGGAAACAGAGAAGGAGGAAGGCACTGACTAGGCTAGCACCTGAAGCAAACATGTGTAAGTTAATGAAATTTTCCACAGTGAGTCCAAAATGGTAAGTCAGGCTTGCTTGAAAGAGTACAGTATCTTCTAATGAAAAGAAAAAGAACTGGCCTTGAAGCATATTTTATCAGTGTACTTGTATAAAGTGGATCACATGATTCATTGAGAGGTCATGACATCAACTCCAAATGCAACAAGCTGTCAGTCTCTGAACTCAGCAGTCTCAGCCAACTTTCGGAAATCATGTAATATCTGGAATTATGTGGTCTCTATGTCTCTTTTTCATTTTTGCTTCTTAAGGACAGTTTCTGGATCTTCATCACCTTTTCGTCCTCTCTAGAAACTAGCACAATGTTAGCATAAAAGATACACGTAAATATTGGTTAAACTGATTGATACAGCAGGGGCAATTAACATTCATAGAGCATTTCTTAAGCATTAGATAGATGTGGACACAGATACAAGTACGGATGCAGATATATATGTGTATACACACACACACACACACACACACACACAAATATAGATGTAGCATACAGATGCCCTACAGATATGGCACAGATACAGGTAGGTATACAATTCATTTAATCACAAAAATTCTGTGTTAGATTGTTTTGTTTGTTTTGTTTTGTTTTGTTTTCAGATGGAAACCTGAGGTTCAAAGAAAGTAAGAAACTTGCCGAAGGTCACATAGTAGGCAGGGAAACAGCTGAGGTAGGATTTGACTCCAGATCCAGGTGGCTCCAAGGGTTATGCTCTTTCCCTTATACCACATCAAGCCTTAAAACTCAGCTAAAGGAGGTTGAAAGTTAAATTTTGTTTATTCCTATTACCTAGACCAATCTTCCTTAGCTCCCTTCCTAATTCATGCAGAACAGCAGCCAAACAAAAACCTGAAACTCCTTACACAAAAGCCCAATTGTCTCTCTGCATCTTCTTACATAAATTCATTTAATATCTACCTTTGTTGCAACTCATTTCTTATCTTTTTTTCCTGCCTGTTCACCTTTCCCTAGGAAACCTAGTCCCCAGTTCTTTTATGTGTTCTTTTTTTTTTAATTTTTTTTTAACGTTTATTTATTTTTGAGACAGAGAGAGATAGAGCATGAACGGGGGAGGGTCAGAGAGAGGGAGACACAGAATCCGAAACAGGCTCCAGGCTCTGAGCTGTCAGTACAGAGCCCGACGCGGGGCTCAAACTCAGGGACCGCGAGATCATGACCTTAGCCAAAGTCGGCCGTTCAACCGACTGAGCCACCCAGGCACCCCTTTTATGTGTTCTTTAGCTGTGCCTTAGGAACCTTAGATCTAATTCCACTTCTTTGCCTCGTCTTCAACCATCCCTTGACAATTATTCTTTTGAGCAATGGGCCCTATGTTTTCCAACTGCAAACAGAATGCCTCTGAGTGCTCTGTGCAAAAAGAAAAAAAAAATATTTCTCTAGGCATTAGAGAGAGGAAATTTTCCTTATAAGGCTTAAAACAAATACTTGTAATTTTTTCAGTGAACAGTTTAGTGGCTTGAGCCATTTGAAGTGTTTGGGGAACACAGTCATGTTGTCTTGCGGCTGGCAAAAATTCCTTATTGGTTATGGAATGTCCAAAATGTAGTCATTGTCTTTCTAGGACAGTTTTCCAGAACTCTGAAGTCAAAATGCTGGTTTCAAATCCCAGTTTCACATGTTGCTAGCCACGTGACTTTGTATAAGCTGTCTGGGTTGATTTGTTCACAAGTAAAATGAGAATAATCTTTTCTTTCTCACTTGGTTGCTGAGTAGATTAAAGTACCCAAGAGTTCACTGAACCAAATAGGACCTTTATAAATGTGGTTCTTCCATCTGACATAAGGGATGTGAGTGGGGTTCTTGCCATGGGCACATGTTTCTGAACATTGCATCAATGAACATCACAATACTATGTGATCTAAAAGATCCAGGAGAATTGGTGTTAGGATTACAAGGGAAACTGAATGAGGTCTGACCTACAACAGTGAAATTGAGTTGGACAATGCCCATTCCAGTGGGTTGGATGACCATTTTAAATTGTCAGTGATCATATAGGACACATTTAATCATGCCCATCGCATCTTGTAACTGTATGGTAAGTTGTGTTACTGTTCAAGATATTCTCTGTGTCTTATGGCAGGAAGATTATTTCTCCACTCCACTGGCCTCAAGCTTGGTCACAGGATTTGCTTAACTCAGTAAACTGTGAGCAGAAGGGACATATGCAGCTTCCCAGTGACATCTTTGGTGCCATCACACAATCCGCCTTTTCTTTTCCTTCAGTGTCTTAAGGCAGGCAGCTCCTTCATCCTGGGTCCTGAAATGAAGATAGCATCAAGCAGAGTGGAAGCTGGCCTGTCATGAATATATAGCTTGATTGAGAAATAAACATATGTAGTAATTCAAGGAGGTTAGGATGTTTGCTTTCTTGAAAGCCCTGGTATCAGTTTCTCTTTTTGATTTATTTCCTTTTCTGAAAGTAGTATGCAAAAGTAAGCATCCAGAAGACTGAGTTTTATCTAATAAATAGAAGTTTTACTGAATAGTTTCTGTAGAGATGCACAGAAGCTTATTTGCCTCAAACAAGAAAAATCTAGTTCTTGTAAGGTACAAAGCATTTCTAGTATCTGTCCAAATACATTTGCTCTTTTATTAGATGAATTTAAATGACTTATGAAAGTCATGTATGAAATATAGATAACAGTAACTTTTTTATTGACAGAGAATATATTAAAGCTCATATTCAGGATACTGTATAATTTTAGACTGTCAGTTTATAGTCTGAAAAGAATATCACAACTTCATTTCTATAGCAAGTATAAAAAGAGATATGTTTCTTTTAATATAGCATTGGCTGTTTATCTTCTCTTCATGCTCTGTATCTTGAAGACATTTCAATTACAGCCTTTTTCTAAGATTCAACTAAACATGACACCAGAAAATCATAGAAACTAGAAAACTTATGGCACTTTTCTGTAGGGCCTTTTGTGTACTGTGACATTCAAGAGTTTTGAGACATAGAATAAATGTCAAATTTGTCCAAACAGCTTTAATAAATATATTTTAGAATAAGATATACAAGTTAACTATTTTCTTTGGCAATGTCAATTCTAAGAATAGTTATTAGTACTCAAGAAGCAATATCTGCTGGAAAACATTGCTACCTCATTTTAAGATTTAATTTTCTTTTCAGTAAAATCAAAATATTATGGAATCATCATAAACGTTTGTTGAACTGTACTTAGTGCAATGCACCATTCAAAGAATACCCAAGCAAGGAAGTATGTTAACAAATGTATTCCTTTTGTAACTGATGACACAACTTGATTGAAATGGTGATAACTGACAGAAATGGTTTTAGTATTGGAGGTAGGCAGCCTTTAAAATGGTCTCTTGGAATGGGATGTTATTTCTAAGATTAGATTTACAAAAAGAGTGAATTTTATCTCCTTGCTTGCTTGTTCTGAAGAAAGCCAGCTGTTGTACAGTGAGCTGATCTATGGAGAGGCCCATGTAGCAAGGAATAGAGGGAGGCCCCTGGTCAGGAGCCACTGAGAAACGGAAGTCTTCAATCCAGTAGCCATGAGGGACTGAATCTTGGCACAACCATGTGCATGAGCTTGAACGACAATCCTCCCCCAGTCAAGCCCCCAAATGACACTGTAGCTCCACCCAACACCTTGACTGCATCCTTACAAGAGAATACGAAATCCCTGAACACAGAAATTTCAAGATAATAAATATTTATGATTTTAAGCTTGTAAAGTTTAACTTCTTTAATTAAAAACAAACTTTATTGAGATGTGACTGACATGCAAAAAATTGAACATATTTAATGTGTACAACTTGATGAGTTTGGACTTAAGTATACGCTCATGAGACCATCACCACAATCTATGCCATAAACATATCCATCACCTCCAAAAATTTACTCCTTTCCTCTTGTATTATTTGTGATAAGAACACTTAACGTATGATCTACTCTCATCCAAATTTTAAGTGGCTGTATGCTGTACAGTGGATCTTGAGGATTTATTCATCTTATATAAAGGAAACGGTATGCCATATACCCCATTGCCCACTCCTCTAGCCCCTGAACACCACCATTCTGCTCTCTGTTTTTGAGTTTGACTATTTTAGGTTCCTCATATAAGTGGTATTATGTAGAATATGTCCTTCTATCTCCGGTTTATTTCACTTAGCATGATGTCTTCCAGGTTCATCTTTGGTAGGTTCATCTGTGTTGTCACAAATGGCAGGATTTTCTTCTCATGGCTAAATAATATTCCTGTGTGTGTGTGTGTGTGTGTGTGTGTGTGTGTGTGTGTGTGTACACTACATTTTTTTTTATCCATCTATCTATTAATGGGTGTAAAGGTTGCTACCATGTCTTGGCTATTGTGAATAATTGCTGCAGTGAACATGGGAGTGCAGATATCACTTTCAGAGCCTGATTTAACTTCCTTTGTGTACATACCCAGAAGCGGGATTGCCAGATCATAATGTAGTTCTATTTTTAATTTTTTGAGGAACCTCCATTACTGTTTTTCCATAATGGCTATAACAATTTACATACCCACCAACAGTGTACAAGGGTTCCCTTTTTGCCACACTCCTGCCAACACTTGTTATCTTTGTTTTTGTTTTGATAATAGCCATCTTAACATGTGTGAAGTTTTCTCTCATTGTGGTTTTGGTTTGTATTTCCCTGAGGATTAGTGATGTTGAGCACCTTTTCATATTCTTGTTGGTCATTTGAATGTCTTCTTTGAAGAAATGTCTATTCACTTCCTTTGTTTATTTTTTAATTAGGCTATTTTGGCTTTTGCTGTTGAGTTGTATGAGTTCCTTATATTTTTTCAATATTAATCCTCTGTCAGATGTGTAGTTTGCAAATATTTTCTCTGATTCCATAGGTTGTCTTTATATAGTGTTGATTGTTTTCTTTGCTGTGCAGAAGCTTTTCAGTTTGATGTAATCCCTTTGTCTATTTTTGGTTTTCTTGCCAATGTTTCCGGTGTAATATCCAAGAAATCATTGCCAAGACCAATGTCAAGAAGCTTTGCCCCTATGTTTTCTTCTATGAGTTTTGTGGTTTCAGGTCTAACACTTAAGTCTTTAATCTATTTTGAATTAACTCTTGTGTATGGTGTAAAATAAGGGTCCAATTTTATTCTTTCACATGTAGATACCCAGTTTTCCCAACACCATTTATTGAAGAAACTATCCTTTCTCCATTATGCATTCTTGGCACCCTTGTTGAAGACAAGTTGTTAATTATCTACATGTTTATTTCTAAGCTCTCTATCCGTTCCATCAATCTATATGTCTGTTTTTATATCAGTACCATGCTGTTTTGATTATGTAGCTTTATAATATGTTTTGATATCAGGAAGTATGCCTCCAGCTTTGTTGTTCTTGCTCAAAATTGCTTTCGTTATTTTGGGTCTGTTGTGATTTAACATGAATGTTAGGATTTTTTTTCTTTTTCTCTAAAAAATGCTGTTGAGATTTTTTTTAATTCTAGTTAGTTAACATACATATAATATTCGTTTCAAGTGTACAATATAGTGACTTCAGCACTTCCATAAAACACCTTGTGCTCTTCACACGGCAAGTGCTCTCCTTAATCCCCATCACCTATCTTAGCCATCCCCCACCCAGCTTCCTTCTGGTAATCATCAGTTTGTTCTCTATAGTTGAGAGTCTGTTTTTTGGTTTGCCTCCCTCTCTTTTTCCCCCCCTTTGTTTTGTTTCTTAAACTCCACATATGAGTGAAATAATATGGAATTTGTTTTTCTCTGACTTATTTCACTTAGCATAATACTTTCTAGCTCTATCCATGTTGTTGCAAATGGCAAGATTTCATTCTTTTTTATGACTGAATAATATTCCATTATATACACATACATACCACATCTTCTTTATCCGTGCATCAGTTGATGGACATTTGGGCTCTGTCCACAATTTGGCTATGGTAGATAATACTGCTATAAACATCAGGATGCATGTATCCCTTTGAATTAGCATTTTTGTATTCTTTTGGTGAATACCTAAGAGTGCAATTGCCAGATGGTAAATTAGCTCTATTTTTAACTTTTTGAGGAAACTCTGTACTGTTTTTCCAGAGCGGCTGTACCAGTTTGCATTCCACCAACAGTACAAGAGGATTCCCTTTCTCCACATCCCCACCAGCACTTATTGTTTCTTGTATTGTTGATTTTATACATTCTGACAGGTGTGAAGTGATATCTCATTGTAGTTTTGATTTGTATTTGCCTGATGATGAGTGATGTTGATCATCTTTTCATGTGTCTGTTAGCCATCTCTATGTCTTCTTTAGAAAAATGTCTATTCATGCCCACTTTTAATTGCATTATTTGTTTTTTGAGTGTTGAGTTTTATAAGTTCTTTATGTATTTTGGATACTAACTTTATTGGATATGTCATCTGCAAATATCTTCTCTCCTTCCATAGACTGCCTTTTAGTTTTATTTATTGTCTCTTTTGCTGTGCAGAAGCTTTTTACCTTAATGAGGTCCCAATAGTTTATTTTTGCTTTTGTTTCCCTTGCCTCCAGAGAGGCACCTAGAAAGAAGCTGCTACAACCAATGTCAAAGAGTTTACTGCCTGTGTTATCCTCTAAGATTTTTATGGTTTGAATTGAAGTCTCACACTTAGGTCTCTCAACTATTTTGAATTTATTTTTGTGTGTGGTATAAGAAAGTGGTCCAATTTCATTCTTTTGCATGTTGCTTGCTTTCTAGTTTTCCCAAAACTGTTTGTTGAAGAGGCTATTTTTTCCCATTAGAGACTCTTGCTTGCTTTGTTGAAGATTAATTGACCATATACTTGTGGGTGCCATTGGGATTTTGATAAAGATTGCATTGAGTCTATACATCATTTTAGGTTATATGGACTTTTTTAACATACTGATTCTTCCAGTCCATAAACAAAGAATGTCTTCCCATTTATGTCTGTGTTCTTTAATATTTTCATCAGTGTTTTATACTTTTCAGTATACAGATATTTTACCTCCTTCATTTAGTTTATTGCTAAGTATTTTTTTATGGTATTGTAAATGGGAGTGTCTTCCAAATTTCTTTTTCAGATAGATCATTGTTACTGTATAGAAATGCAACTGATCTTTGTATGTTGATTTTGTATCCTGAAACTTTGCTGAATTCATTTATTAATTCAAATAGTATTTTGTGTGTTTGTGGAGTCTTTAGAGTTTTCTACATATAAGGTCATGTCATATGCAAACAGATAATTTTACTTGTTCCTTTCCAGTTTGGATAATTTTCTTTCTTTTTCTCACGTAGTATCTCTGGCTAGGACTTCCAGTATGATGTTGAATAGAAGTGGTGAGAGTGGGCATCCCTGCCCGGTTCCATATTCTATAGGGAAGTGATCAGCTTTTCACCACTGAGTATCATGTTAGCTGTGGGCTTTTATATATGGCCTTTATTATGTTTAGGAAAGTTCTTCCTATACTTGATTTGTTGAGAGCTTTTATCATGGAAAGGTTTTAAATTTTGTCAGGTTTTATCTGTATCTATTGAAATGATCATGTAATTTTTATGCTTCATTCTATCAATGTGGTATACCATATTGATTGATTTGCATATATTGAACCATCCATGCTTCCCAGGGATAAATCTACTTGGCCATGGTATATAATCCTTTTAGTTTGCTCTTTAATTCCCCTTGCTAATATTGTGTTGAGGATTTTTGTATCCATGTTCATCAGAGATATTCATCTGTAATTTTCTTTTCACGTGGTATCTTTGTCTTGGTTTGACATCAGTGTGATTCTGAACTCATAAAATGAGTTTGGAAGTGTTCCTTTCTATATTTTGTAAGAGTTTAAGAAGGATTGGTATTCTTTAAACATTTAATAGAATTCATCTGTAAAGCCATATGATCCTGGGCTTTTCTTTGTTGGGATGATTTTGATTACTAATTCAATCTCCATATTCATTATTGGTCTGTTTTGGTTTTCTATTTCTTCTTGATTCAGTCTTGGCAGGTTGTATGTTTCTAGGAATATATCTATTTCTCCTAGGTTGTCCAGTTTTCTGGCATATAATTCATATTTGCTTATGATCTTTTTTTTATATCTGTGATATTGGTTATGCAGTTTCTTCTTCCATTTCTGGTTAATTTATTTGAGTCTTCTCTAATTTTTTCTCATTTTAGCTAAGGATGTGTTGAATTTATCTTCTAAAGAAAGTAAATCTTAGTTTTGTTGATTTTTTTCTATTCTCTTTCATTTTTCTGCTTTAATCCTTATTATTTCCTTCTTTATGTTAAATTTGGGCTTGATTTGTTCTTTTTTTAGTTTGTAGGGGTAAAAATTTAGGTTATTTCAATCTTCTTTTTTAAGGTAGGCATTTATCATTATCAAATTCCTTCTTAGAACTTATTTTGCTACATTTCCCAAGTTTGTATATGTTGTGTTGAGATATTTTCTCATTTCCTTTTTGATTTCTTCTTTGACCCATTGGATATTCAATAATATGTTAATTTATATGTGTTTCTGAGTTTTTCCAGTTTCATATTGTTTTTTAATTCTAGTTTCAATCCATTTTGGTCATAAAAGATGCTTGGAATTATTTCAGTATTCTTAAATTTGTTAAGTCTTGTCTTATAATCTAGCATGTGATCTATTCTAAAGAATGTTCCATGTGAGCTTAAGAAGAATATATATTTAGAATGTTTCCTCTATATCAGTGAGCTCCATTTGGTTTGTTTTGTTCAGTTCTATTGCTATTGTTATATTCCTGTCTATTTCTCCCTTCAGATATGTCAGTATTTGCTTTAAGTATTTAGGTGCTCTAATGTTAGATTTATACATATCTATAACTGTTACATGTTCCTTTTGAACTGACTCTATTATCATTGACTGATGACCTCTTTGTCTTTTGTGACAGGTTTTGACTTAAAGTCTATTTTATCTGATATAAGTATAACCATTCCTGCTCTATTTTGGTTATCCTTTGTATGGAATATCTTTTTCCATCCCTATACTTTCAGCATATGTGTTCTTAAACCTAGAGTGAGTCTTGTAGACTTCATATAATTGAATCTTATTTTTTCATCCCTTCAGCCATTATTTATCTTTTGATTGGTGACATAGAAAGTAATTATTGATTGGTAAGAACTTACTATTGTGATTTTATCCATTGTTTTTTGTCTGTTTTGTAGTTCTTTTGTTCTCTTTCCCTCTTGCTGTCTTCTTTTATGATGTGATTATTTTTATTGTGCTATACTTTGATTTTTTTTCTCATCTTTTTTACGTCTATATAGGTTTTTTTATTTGTGGTTATCATAAGCCTTGCAAAAACCTTTTGGTTGTTATAACAATCTATCTTAAGCTGATAACAACTTCAATTGTGTACAAAAAGTGCTACATTTTATTCCCAACCCATGTATGTTATTGATGTCATAATTTACTTTTTGTATTGTGTATCTATTAACAAATTGTTTGTGCTTATAGTTGTTAATATTTTGGTATTTTTAACTCTTACATTAATGTTAAAAGTGATTTACACACCACTATTACATTATTCTCTGTTTGCCTATATATTTACCAGTACAATTTATAATTTCATAAGGTTTCATGTTGTTGTTTAACAACTTTGTTTCAACTTGAAGAACTCATTTTATTACCTCTTCTAAGGCAAGTCTTGTGGTGATGAACCTGTTCAGTTTTTGTTTGCCTAGGAAAGTTTTTACCACTCCTTTAGTTTTAAAAGAGAGTTTTGTTGGATATAACAATTCATTTCTTTCAGCATTTTGAATGTATCATTCCATTTTTTCCTGGCCTGTAAGGTTTCTGCTGAGAAATCTACTTATAGTCTTATGGGGATTCCTTTGTATCTGACTAGTAATTTTCCCCTGGCTGCTTTCAAAATTCTCTTTGTCTTCAACTTCTGACAGTTTTGCTATAATGTTTCTCATTATAGACCTCTTTAGGTTCAACCTATTTGGAACCTTTGTGCTTCATCAATACAAATGACTATTTCCCTCCTCAGATTTTGTGATTTTCAGCCATTACTGTTTAAAATAAGCTTTCTGTCCCTTTCTCTTCACCTCTGGGAATCCCATGATAGGTATCTTTGTTTTTTTGATGTTGTCCTATAAGTTGTATAGGCTTTCTTTACTCTTTTTTATTCTTTTTTCCTTTGTGCTTCTGACTGGATAATTTCAAATAACTTGTTTTGAGTTTGCTGTTTCTTATGATTGATCCAGTTTGCCATTGAAGATATTTATTGCATTTTTTCCATTCAATCTTTGTATTGTTCGGCTCCAGAATTTTGTTTTTTATGCTGTCTGTATCTTTGCTGAACTTCTCATTTTGTTCATGTATTAATTTCCTGTTTTTATTTATCTGTTTTTTCTTGTAGCTTACTGCGCTCCTATAAGAATTTATTTTGAGAGTCACTTGGGTGGCTCAGTTGATTAAGCATCTGACTCTTGATTTCATTCAAAAGAAATCAATTTGAGAGAGAGAGCGCACACACGAGTGTAAGTGGAGAGGGGCAGGGAGAGAGGGAGAGAGAGTATCCAAGCAGACTCAGTGCTGTCAGGATAGAGCCAGACATGGGGCTTGATTTCATGACCATGAGATCATGACTTGAGCCAAAGTCCAGTTGGATGCTTAACCAACTAAGCCACACAGGTGCCCTGAGAAATTAATTTTTGAAGTCTTCTCCTGCCTTTATATTTCTTCTTTCCTAGCCAGAACCCCGTGGTAAATTTGTTTCTCTAACTCATATCAGCACCATCTAGCGTTCTATACTCTGGGTCTTCTGCCAGCCCGACCCTGTCAGTCCTAACCCTAATTTAATCTATTTGTCCATTGTCTTCACTCCTGTTCCTAAGCAGTCGAGTACTGCCATGTGCCCATGTTCATCATAAATACATGATTCCCAGCCTCAGCTGTCTTTTCCATATTGTTCAATAATCCTTTAATTCACTCCATTTTGGCCATCTCAAATCCCTCACAAAAACTATTCTGGACTCTGAACACCACTCACCTTCTCTTTCTGCCTCCATTCCAATCATCCTACATATAAACTTTTTTTTAATTTTTTTTTTAACATTTATTTATTTTTTTGGGAAAGAGAGCACAAGTGGGGGAGGGACAGAGAGAGAGGGAGACACAGAATCTGAAGCAGGCTCAAATCAAAAAGATTTGATTGCTAGAGTTCCAATAGACATTTCGGGACCATGATATTCCTTTGAGGATAGGAACCACACTCAGTATCAGAACACCGAAGGCATCCTATTCCCAAAAACATTGTGGAGTCGTAACATCTGCCCAGGACTGTTCAATTTTAACAACAGATATATGCTACATTACTTGTATTATAAAAATAATAGGGATGAAGAAAAAGAGAAGCCAATCACAATCCGTTCTATAAGTCCCTGGGATTTCTTTACACAGAGTTCTACCTCAGTAATATTGGAGGTAGCTTGTAAAGAATGCTTATGCAGTAGTCTGAATGCATCAGTGTACTGCATTAAAATAGAGTCTAAAAGTTCAGATTCATTGTTTTGACATTTGATTGTCATTTCTCCTTAGGGCTTAAATGTTATATAGAGACATAAAATGTAAAATATTAAGCTATTCATTATCCTGTATTTTTCCTTGCTTCTAGAATTGGTCCCAAATTTACATCTTTTAAATAGTTATGTTCCAGAAACTTGGCAGCTATATGCTGCAAGACTGCCTTTCCATTGAATCACTTCTCTTTGGCATAGACACCAATATAAACAATAGGAGAGGTTTACCTGACTTGGAAAACTCAGCCAAAGTACTGTGGGGTTGGTAGGAAATGTATGTAAATGCATCCTTTGTGGACTATTGGTAAATGCAGGAAGCCAGTAGAAATCTTCAGTCATATCAATGCCAAGCATACAATGGATCCATTGTTTAATCCAAACACAGACACCCACAATGTTTATATGAATTTTTTTAAGAATACGAAGTATACTCTGTATGTCCATCTGCACAAGAATATTTTCATAATGCTCCTTTACCATTAATCAAAAGGAGTTGGGGAACCCCAACACCTGAGATTCTCTTCTTAAACCTCTGAATAGAGAGGGAAACATAACTTCTTCCTTTTTTATTATATTCTTTTTAGAATCTATCCTGATTGATAAATAATATCAAATATACAGACCCTAAACATAAGATTATAACCAAAAAAAGTATTCCTTTTCATCAATATGCTACTAAACATTAAATTAAAATTAAATATCATTAATATTAAGTGTTTAAGAAAACATTACATTTCTTTTTTTTTTTCAATATATGAAGTTTATTGTCAAATTGGTTTCCATACAACACCCAGTGCTCATCCCAAAAGGTGCCCTCCTCAATACCCATCACCCACCCACCCCTCCCTCCCACCCCCCATCAACCCTCAGTTTGTTCTCAGTTTTTAGCAGTCTCTTATGCTTTGGCTCTCTCCCACTCTAACCTCTTTTTTTTTTTTTTCCTTCCCCTCCCCCATGGGTTTCTGTTAAGTTTCTCAGGATCCACATAAGAGTGAAACCATATGGTATCTGTCTTTCGCTGTATGGCTTATTTCACTTAGCATCACACTCTCCAGTTCCATCCACGTTGCTACAAAAGGCCATATGTCATTCTTTCTCATTGCCATGTAGTATTCCATTGTGTATATAAACCACAATTTCTTTATCCATTCACCAGTTGATGGACATTTAGGCTCTTTCCATAATTTGGCTATTGTGGAGAGTGCTGCTATAAACATTGGGGTACAAGTGCCCCTATGCATCAGTACTCCTGTATCCCTTGGGTAAATTCCTAGCAGTGCTATTGCTGGGTCATAGGGTAGGTCTATTTTTAATTTTCTGAGGAACCTCCACACTGCTTTCCAGAGCGGCTGCACCAATTTGCATTCCCACCAACAGTGCAAGAGGGTTCCCGTTTGTCCACATCCTCTCCAGCATCTATAGTCTCCCGATTTGTTCATTTTGGGCACTCTGACTGGCGTGAGGTGATATCTAAGTGTGGTTTTGATTTGTATTTCCCTGATAAGGAGCGGCGTTGAACATCTTTTCATGTGCCTGTTGGCCATCCGGGTGTCTTCTTTAGAGAAGTGTCTATTCATGTTTTCTGCCCATTTCTTTACTGGGTTATTTGTTTTTCGGGTGTGGAGTTTGGTGAGCTCTTTATAGATTTTGGATACTAGCCCTTTGTCTGATATGTCATTTGCAAATATCTTTTCCCATTCCATTGGTTGCCTTTTAGTTTTGTTGGTTGTTTCCTTTGCTGTGCAGAAGCTTTTTATCTTCATAAGGTCCCAGTAATTCATTTTTGCTTTTAATTCCCTTGCCTTTGGGGATGTGTCAAGTAAGAGATTGCTACGGCTGAGGTCAGAGAGGTCTTTTCCTGCTTTCTCCTCTAGGGTTTTGATGGTTTCCTGTTTCACATTCAGGTCCTTTATCCATTTTGAGTTTATTTTTGTGAATGGTGTGAGAAAGTGGTCTAGTTCCAACCTTCTGCATGTTGCTGTCCCGTTCTCCCAGCACCATTTGTTAAAGAGACTTTTTTCCATTGGATGTTCTTTCCTGCTTTGTCAAAGATGAGTTGGCCATACATTTGTGGGTCTAGTTCTGGGGTTTCTATTCTATTCCATTGGTCTATGTGTCTGTTTTTATGCCAATACCATGCTGTCTTGATGATTACAGCTTTGTAGTAGAGGCTAAAGTCTGGGATTGTGATGCCTCCTGCTTTGGTCTTCTTCAAAATTACTTTGGCTATTCGGGGCCTTTTGTGGTTCCATATGAATTTTAGGATTGCTTGTTCTAGTTTCGAGAAGAATGCTGGTGCAATTTTGATTGGGATTGCATTGAATGTGTAGATAGCTTTGGGTGGTATTGACATTTTGACAATATTTATTCTTCCAATCCATGTGCAGGGAATGTCTTTCCATTTCTTTATATCTTCTTCAATTACCTTCATAAACTTTCTATAGTTTTCAGCATACAGATCTTTTACATCTTTGGTTAAATTTATTCCTAGGTATTTTATACTTCTTGGTGCAATTGTGAATGGGAACAGTTTCTTTATTTGTCTTTCTGTTGCTTCATTGTTAGTGTATAAGAATGCAACTGATTTCTGTACATTGATTTTGTATCCTTCAACTTTCCTGAATTCATGTATCAGTTCTAGCAGACTTTTGGTGGAGTCTATCGGATTTTCCATGTATAATATCAAGTCATCTGCAAAAAGCGAAAGCTTGACTTCATCTTTGCCAATTTTGATGCCTTTGATTTCCTTTTGTTGTCTGATTGCTGATGCTAGAACTTCCAACACTATGTTAAACAACAGCTGTGAGAGTGGGCATCCCTGTCGTGTTCCTGATCTCAGGGAAAAAGCTCTCAGTTTTTCCCCATTGAGGATGATGTTAGCTGTGGGCTTTTCATAAATGGCTTTTATGATGTTTAAGTATGTTCCTTCTATCCCGACTTTCTCAAGGGTTTTTATTAAGAAAGGGTGCTGGATTTTGTCAAAGGCCTTTTCTGCATCGATTGACAGGATCATATGGTTCTTCTCTTTTTTTTTTTATTAATGTGATGTATCACGTTGATTGATTTGCGAATGTTGAACCAGCCCTGCATCCCAGGAATGAATCCCACTTGATCATGGTGAATAATTCTTTTTATATGCTGTTGAATTCGATTTGCTAGTATCTTATTGAGAATTTTTGCAACCATATTCATCAGGGATATTGGCCCATAGTTCTCTTTTTTTACTGGGTCTCTGTCTGGTTTAGGAATCAAAGTAATACTGGCGTCATAGAATGATTCTGGAAGTTTTCCTTCCCTTTCTATTTCTTGGAATAGCTTGAGAAGGATAGGTATTATCTCTGCTTTAAACGTCTGGTAGAACTCCCCTGGGAAGCCATCTGGTCCTGGACTCTTATTTGTTGGGAGATTTTTGATAACTGATTCAATTTCTTCGCTGCTTATGGGTCTCTTCAAGCTTTCTATTTCCTCCTGATTGAGTTTTGGAAGAGTGTGGGTGTTTAGGAATTTGTCCATTTCTTCCAGGTTGTCCAATTTGTTGGCATATAATTTTTCATAGTATTCCCTGATAATTGTTTGTATCTCTGAGGGATTGGTTGTAATAATTCCATTTTCATTCATGATTTTATCTATTTGGGTCATCTCCCTTTTCTTTTTGAGAAGCCTGGCTAGAGGTTTGTCAATTTTGTTTATTTTTTCAAAAAACCAACTCTTGGTTTCGTTGATCTGCTCTACCGTTTTTTTAGATTCTATATTGTTTATTTCTGCTCTGATCTTTATTATTTCTCTTCTTCTGCTGGGTTTAGGTTGCCTTTGCTGTTCTGCTTCTATTTCCTTTAGGTGTGCTGTTAGATTTTGTATTTGGGATTTTTCTTGTTTCTTGAGATAGGCCTGGATTGCGATGTATTTTCCTCTCAGGACTGCCTTCGCTGCATCCCAAAGCGTTTGGATTGTTGTATTTTCATTTTCGTTTGTTTCCATATATTTTTTAATTTCTTCTCTAATTGCCTGGTTGACCCACTCATTCTTTAGTAGGGTGTTCTTTAACCTCCATGCTTTTGGAGGTTTTCCAGACTTTTTCCTGTGGTTGATTTCAAGCTTCATGGCATTGTGGTCTGAAAGTATGCATGGTATAATTTCAATTCTTGTAAACTTATGAAGGGCTGTTTTGTGACCCAGTATATGATCTATCTTGGAGAATGTTCCATGTGCACTCAAGAAGAAAGTATATTCTGTTGCTTTGGGATGCAGAGTTCTAAATATATCTGTCAAGTTCATCTGATCCAATGTATCATTCAGGGCCCTTGTTTCTTTATTGACCGTGTGTCTAGATGATCTATCCATTTCTGTAAGTGGGGTGTTAAAGTCCCCTGCAATGACCACATTCTTATCAATAAGGTTGCTTATGTTTATGAGTAATTGTTTTATATATTTGGGGGCTCCAGTATTCGGCACATAGACATTTATAATTGTTAGCTCTTCCTGATGGATAGACCCTGTAATTATTATATAATGCCCTTGTTCATCTCTTGTTACTGCCTTTAATTTAAAGTCTAGTTTGTCTGATATAAGTATGGCTACTCCAGCTTTCTTTTGGCTTCCAGGAGCATGATAAATAGTTCTCCATCCCCTCACTCTCAATCTAAAGGTGTCCTCAGATCTAAAATGAGTCTCTTGTAGACAGCAAATAGATGGGTCTTGTTTTTTTATCCATTCCGATACCCTATGTCTTTTGGTTGGCGCATTTAATCCATTTACATTCAGTGTTATTATAGAAAGATATGGGTTTAGAGTCATTGTGATGTCTGTATGTTTTATGCTTGTAGTGATGTCTCTGGTACTTTGTCTCACAGGATCCCCCTTAGGATCTCTTGTAGGGCTAGTTTAGTGGTGACAAATTCCTTCAGTTTTTGTTTGTTTGGGAAGACCTTTATCTCTCCTTCTATTCTAAATGACAGACTTGCTGGATAAAGGATTCTCGGCTGCATATTTTTTCTGTTTAGCACACTGAAGATCTCGTGCCAATCCTTTCTGGCCTGCCAAGTTTCAAAAGAGAGATCGGTCACGAGTCTTATAGGTCTCCCTTTATATGTGAGGGCACATTTATCCCTTGCTGCTTTCAGAATTTTCTCTTTATCCTTGTATTTTGCCAGTTTGACTATGATATGTCGTGCAGAAGATCGATTCAAGTTACGTCTCAAGGGAGTTCTCTGTGCCTCTTGGATTTCAATGCCTTTTTCCTTCCCCAGTTCAGGGAAGTTCTCAGCTATTATTTCTTCAAGTACCCCTTCAGCACCTTTCCCTCTCTCTTCCTCCTCTGGGATACCAATTATGCGTATATTATTTCTTTTTAGTGTATCACTTAGTTCTCTAATTTTCCCCTCATACTCCTGGATTTTTTTATCTCTCTTTTTCTCAGCTTCCTCTTTTTCCATAACTTTATCTTCTAGTTCACCTATTCTCTCCTCTGCCTCTTCAATCCGAGCCGTCGTCGTTTCCATTTTGTTTTGCATTTCGTTTAAAGCGTTTTTCAGCTCCTCGTGACTGTTCCTGAGTCCCTTGATCTCTGTAGCAAGAGATTCTCTGCTGTCCTCTATACTGTTTTCAAGCCCAGCGATTAATTTTATGACTATTATTCTAAATTCACCTTCTGTTATATTGTTTAAATCGTTTTCGATCAGTTCATTAGCTGTTGTTATTTCCTGGACGTTTTTCTGAGGGGAATTCTTCCGTTTCCTCTTTTTGGATAGTCCCTGGAGTGGTGAGGACCTGCAGGGCACTTCCCCTGTGCTGTGGTGTATAACTGGAGTTGGTGGGCGGAGTCGCAGTCAGACCTGATGTCTGCCCTCAGCCCACCGCTGGGGCCACAGTCAGACTGGTGTGTGCCTTCTCTTCCCCTCTCCTAGGGGCGGGATTCACTGTGGGGTGGCGTGGCCCGTCTGGGCTACTTGCACACTGCCAGGCTTGTGGTGCTGGGGATCTGGCGTATTAGCTGGGGTGGGTAGGCAAGGTGCAAGGGGGCAGGAGGGGCAGGCTTAGCTCACTTTTCCTTAGGTGATCCACTTCAGGAGGGGCCCTGTGGCAGCGGGAGGGAGTCAGATCGCTGCCGGAGGGTTGGCTCCGCAGAAGCACAGAGTTGGGTGTTTGCGCAGAGGAGCGAGCAAGTTCCCTGGCAGGAACTGGTTCCCTTTGGGATTTTGGCTGGGGGATGGGCGAGGGAGATGGCGCTGGCGAGCGCCTTTGTTCCCCGCCAAGCTGAGCTCTGCCTTCCGGGGGCTCAGCAGCTCTCCCTCCCTTTGTCCTCCAGCCTTCCCGCTTTCTGAGCAGAGCTGTTAGCTTATGACCTCCCAGACGCTAAGTCACACTTGCTGTCGGAACACACTCCATCCGGCCCCTCCGCTTTTGCCAGCCAGACTCGGGGGCTCTGCTTGGCCGGCAGGCTGCCCCTCCGCCCCGGCTCCCTCCCGCCAGTCCGTGGAGCGGGCACCGCCTCGCCACCCTTCCTACCCTCTTCCGTGGGCCTCTCGTCTGGGCTTGGCTCCGGAGACTCCATTCTGCTAATCCTCTGGTGGTTTTCTGGGTTATTTAGGCAGGTGTAGGTGGAATCTAAGTGATCAGCAGGACGCGTGGTGAGCCCCGCGTCCTCGTATGCCCCCATCTTCCAACCTGTCTCGAAAACATTACATTTCTAGTAGGAAAAACAAGGTAACATTTAACTACAACTTAACCTAGCAATACTCATAGATCAATAAAACCAAGTGGAGTTTACCGGGAACAGATAAGATTTCTCCATTTCTCCATTGGGCAGAAAAATGCCATTGTTTTCTACCAAGAGACCATTTCCATCTGACCTGTGTCAAGTTAATCAGAAAGAGAATCAGAATTTCTAAAAGAATTCTATCAGTCACTCTTTTCCCTCTTATTGGGTAGAGAAATGAAGGGCATTGCTCCTTACACCTCATTTACACATCAGTATTACTTTTTATGGAATCTCTCTATTAAAGGAACAGTTAATAGAGTCATCACCATCATAACCATACTGACAACTTCTGCCAGACACAGAATAGAAAAACACTTAATAAATGATGATGCATATAACAGAAAAAAAAAGAGCCTGGCATTTTAGATGGGCATAAGATAAGAAGAAACAGTTCGTACTTCAACTTACAGTTTGTTGTTTTGAAAAAAACACCAAGGCTATCAAGTAGAGGCTTGGTTTCTATGCAGTATTGAAATAGCCTAGCATCTGAACTCATGTGCACCAATTCACACTGATTTTAATGTTTATGGAGGTAAAGGACAGAGCATCAACATTCATTCAACATTCAAGTATTTTGGAGCACTTATTATTTGCCAGGCACAGTGCTCTAGATGCTAGTGTGGACATTTTTCTTGTCACTGTTGGTTTTGTTTTTGTTTTTGTTTTGTTTTGTTTTTACATTAATTAGGTTGTCCTTACTAACCTTTTATTTCCTTCCATCCCTTCAAATCCACACAGTAAAAATTTCTCAGTCTTGAAAAATAGTAATGCTCAAAATTAACTTACATACCTGAAACTACTCCACTAATAAAACAAAAACAACAGCCTCTCTCTTGCTTTAAATTCATCTAATGATTAGACTCCAAAGTTTTCAAAGAGACCCGGCATCTTGGTTGACTTTTAATTTATTTGGCTACAGGTACACTCACATTGCTTAGGACAGGTAAGTGCTAAATGTGAACTAAGAGAATGAAAAGTGAGTACCTGGAGTGGATTCTACTTGTTTGCTATTTTGGGTTAAAGCCAGACTATGTAGATACCCACTTTTTTAAAAACTTATTTTTTAAATAACAGAAAAATTGTTAAAGAAAAAATGTAATATCAAAATTAGAAAAAGAGAGAAAAGTGACTTCTGAGACATGATTCTTTGAATGAGGAAGAAAGGAATTAGTAACTAAAAAATATGCTGAAAGAAATACCATGTCTAGAATTACAGAATCTGTGATTTAGTCACCCATAGCTCTGTGACCCAGCTCTCTATAAAACAGTGAAGTGAAGGAAGTAGGGAACTAGAAATCTACAGACGTGGACTCTTTATTCACTTGAATTTTGACTTCTCTTTATCCTGTTTGTTCCTTTTCTACAAACTACATTTGCTCCTCCTGGAACACTTCTCAGACATTTTCATTCCTCCACGCCTTTGCACATGTGCTGTTCCTGTGTGTGGAATACCCTTCTCACCTTACCCAGCTATTATGATGAGTCTTCAAATTCCCTGAGCAGGAATACAACCTCCCTCTTGTGAGTTTCCACTGCTGGATCTGTAACTCCAACTTTTATTCCTTTTTATGCTAGATGCTCTTCCTTTGTTTTCCCCTTTAACCTGTGAGTTTCTGATGAAGGCATCTTGTCTTATTCATGGGGTCTAGAGACTGTTCCATAATTGCTGCAGAAAGGATGGATGGGTGGATGGATGGATGGATGGATGGATGGATGGTTGGATGGATGGACGTTAAACTATAGACTGAGATACGTTCCAGCTCTATAAGGTTCAGTGGATGTCAGGTACCTAATAGAGAAAGTTGTGCATTTATGATTCTAGAATTACATAACTTCTTTTTAACCATGACATCAGACGAGGCCAGCTCGCTTTTGCCAGCAGTAAGAAAGTTAACTGCAAAGTACAGAAAACAGTAGACTTGCTTACTGCTTTCCAGTGCCTTGGAGCCCCCTGCTGTCCAGAAAAATAAAAATAAATACTGCAACCTCCCCCCAGGCTAATGGTGTTAGACACTTTAACATAAACCTTAAAAACTTACTTTCACCATCTCTTATACCAGGTCATCATTATCAACTGCTTTTATTAAACATCTTCCTTAAGAATCACCCACGTCTTCTTTATGAGTTTTCAGTTTTTCTTAATGGTACCACCAGGATCCACATCATCCTGGATCAAACTGTCCTTCCTCCTTATCCTCTTTCTCAGCAATCATGGTCATGTATTGAACTTTGCTATGTGTCAGGCACTGCACTAAGCTCCTCACATGCACTAAACATCATTTAATCTCTCAGTAGTCTCAATAGCCCTTATTGAGGACAAGCTATTATGTTTTTGTGAAAGGAAAACTGAGGCTTAAGATGGTTAAGTAACTTGTCTTAAGTTATAGATATGGCAGGGCCCAAAGCTGGGATTTGAACCAGGAATTCTGGCTGCAGAGCTCTTAAGCAGATGTTCCCTTCCAACCCACTGCTTCTGCATCCAGCCTGAGTCCTCCTTTTAAAGCCCTGTGCTACTACAGTTCAGCTCCTTATTATATCACACCTGAACCATGATAAAAGTCCTGGCTGTGCTCCTCCCCTCTTGTTTCATTCTGCTGACATATGATATTTCACCATTAGTTTTATCAATTTGGTTAACTGGTTTCCTAACATTCAAGAAGTATCCACTCTTTCTAGAATTGCTGGACTTTTGACCTTTAAAGTCCTAAAGCCATGTTTCAGGTCTAAGAGACTTACTTGATCTCTCTTTCCCATCTTGTCATGAGTCTGCTCAACAGACTTTTTGTTGTCTTCTAATGCTGACAGCACTACCTCAACTTCTGTGTTCTTCCACCAAAGCTGGGTTACCAATGGCATAATAACTGGAAGAGTTGGTTTTGGAGACACGTGGGTTTGAGCCCCTGCTTAGCTAGCTACCTATTAATTGCATTATGTTGAACAAGACTTACCATCTAGCCTAATGTGGTAATAGAACTGAATATTTAAAATGTTTTCCCCAAGTCATTGTACAGATAATACAAAATGAATTTTAATAATTCCATTGTTTTACACTCTTAATACTCTCTTCTCCAAAAAACTTTGAAATAATAATACCTATAATTAATTGACTACCTAACTTGTAACAATAGCATTTACTAGGTGTTTTGTGAAGGGTAAGATATGAGCATATGAAATAATCATTAGATAAGTGAATGTTGTAAGAGCAAATACAAATTAACATTAATGATAATTTATGTTTTTGAATTATTAAAATGTTTTACTAGTAACATACATTAGTAAATGCATGCTAGTTGAATATAGATTGAGCCGTTGTTCACTTTGCTAATTTTTAACCTAAAATCTTTTAGCAGATAATTTCAAACAAGTGACTGGCACACACATTTGAGCATTTTGATTTGATTTGATTTCTATAGAAGATACATTTCAATGCACTTGAGTATGCAGAATCCATTCTCCTTCCTCCCCCAGTTGTCTCCTCTTTCCCATCATATACACTAAGATGTTTTAAACTTTCTCACCTCTAGCCACGTACATTTGTGGGGGATAGGAAAGAAGAGAATAGGTAGAGGACAAAAGTGGTCTGATCCTCACAGATTGCAGAGTCCTTTCCTGGCTGCTGATAAAGATTTACTTTAGAGGCAAAAACCAACCTGAGAAGACCTCATTGATTCTAAGGTTGCTCAAACATATTGTAATGAAATGGCTAATACTGAATCTAGCTCTTCCATCTTTGGATGTCTATTTTAAAGTACGTTTGGCTAAAATTTATACCTGACTTTTATTTTCTTACAGAATTACTCCAAAGAAAAAAGTATTGAATGAAGAGAATATTGGACAAAGATCCAATATACATGTGAAAACTGTGTGTGTTTGTTTGATGATTATTTTGCGAAATATCTTCTTGGTGAGCAGGTTGTAGGAATGGGAACTTGAAACAAAGTAGAGCTGAAAGTTCCATAATTTGGAACTTGCTTGGAAGTTTAAAGTCAAATATCATTTGGTAATTTTTTTCATCAAAAAATATATAAAAAATAATGTGAGCTTTGGATGATGTTTACCACTCAACACTGATACCTATTCATCACTAATACCCCGACCTGCTTCCAGAAAGAGGCAGCTTATGAAGTTGAACATTTCCATTGATGGCACTGTGATAAATTTGTGATGGTAGCTCACTGGCTTCTAGGAAAATACAAAGAGAGGGCTACTAAGGCAGACTGGATGAGGATCGGGAAATTGGAGGAATTGCCAAGAAAAGTCAAGGCCAAAAGAGAAAGACAAGGCCAATCATGAAGGCTTCTCTCTGTCCTATCAGGAGTATAACATAAATAAGTAGGATACAGAAAATACCTGAATTAATAATCAGAAACCAACTATGTCTGCAACTTTGAATAATCCTCAAACAGGCAAGGAGCAACATATGTAAGTTTCCAGTGGTCAGAAATGTCTTTCCTCAACATCAGTATTGTGTCCTAATCATGAAACCTATACATCTACAGCCCCAAGGAAGCTCCATCCTCAAAGAACAGGAATGCTGTTTTTACTTGTTCGGCCTGTTAGTATACTTCACCAAGGAGGGAGACATTGGGTGATCTCTTTTCAAAAGATCTTCAACAGGGATTTTTGATTTTCTAGGTAATTATAAGTTAATTAAAAAAATGTTTCAAAGTATCTGGGTACCTTGCTTCTCAAGAAGGAGTTCATCAAGGTTTTATTTTAGTGATTCAAGGCTTTAGGTTGAAGCACTAAATATACATCTGAGTAGAATAATGGGGAAGATTCTTCATTACAGCTTTTAGTAATCAAATAAGAAAATGTTATCTAGAAAGAAGTCAAGGTACAGCATGGTGACTATAGTTAACGATTCTGTGTTGCATATTTGAAAATTGCTGAGAGAGTAGATCTTAAAAGTTCTCATCGCAAGAAAATAAGTTGTAATTATGTACAGTAACAAATGTTAACTAGACTTCTGATCCTTTTACATATATGTGAATATTAAATCATTATGTTGTATACCTGAAACTAACATAATATTGTGTGTCAGTTATATCTCAATAAAAAAAGAAAAATTTTTTAAAAGTTAAGGCATAGGAAAAAGACTAAGGATGTAGGTATTAGATGAAACAATCAGAAAGCACTCAGTAAAAGAAAGGTTTATGACTCTGTATCTTTTTTTAAGTTTTCTGATAAAAGGTAATGTTCATTGAGGAAAGCTTGAAAAATACAGAGGGATAAATACCACTCAGTTTCACTACTTGGGCACGACTGCTGTTAATATTATGGTTTTCAAAGTTTCTTAACCTCTATGAGCTTTAGTTGCTTTATCTGTTAAATGAAGTTAATAATAGTACCAACCTCATGAGGTTATTCTGAGAATTAAATAGATAAAACACGTGAAAGCTTAATGTTTGGTCAGAGTATGCACACACACAAAAGATTAGCTGTCATTATATTTCAACGACTATCTCCATTATTTTTAATTTTGCAAATCAGAGTCACACTTACCTTTTGTTTCATATCATGATTTTTTTATTAAAATATTATGAACATCTTCCTAGGCCCTTAAAATTCTTTACAATGTATATATAATAGCTTTATAGTATAGTATTCTGTGCTGTAGAATACGTGGTTCTCAGTCAGGTGCAATTTTGCCCCCAGTGGACATTTTGAAAGCTTGATTGGCACATTTTGATTGGCACAACTGGGGAAAGTGAGCATCTAGGGTGCCGCTAAAAATCCTACAATGCACAGGAAAATCCCCCACAATTCTCCAGCCCCAAATTTCAAAAGTGCTGCGATTGAGAAACCTGAGAATGTATCATGATTTTTTTAAAACAAGCCATTCTTATTAGACATTTAAATAAAATGCATTTGTATACATAACATTGGGATGAATACCCTAGTAATTACTACTTGCTGAGGCTGTTCTGTGGTGTGCATGATCATTTACTTTAAATTGCATCAACATAGCATGGGGCAGGGGTGGGGGGGGTGGGGGAAGAGGGGGAGGGGGGTTGTAGGCATGCAATTGGCAGTGTAATGCAAATTATCCCTAATCCACATTGTAGGGGCAATTAATTACTACCTCAAATGTGCTAAAAAGGATCCACATTTTAAGAGATTATTTGGTACTTAACGTACTCTTTTCAATAGCTATACCAGGGGGTGTGTTAGTTAACATAAGCAGTATTAAAAATAATCTTTCGTTTGTGTAATGGGTAGTTGCAACAGGTGATTAAGAATTGGTTAATGTGTCCTTGAAATATGCTTATTGATATCTACACCAGAGGGTGTGTTAATTAGCATAGGTGGTATTAAAAAATAATTTTTATTGGTGTAATGACTGATATTTCCTATAAGTGACTGAGAAGGAATAACTTACAAGACACATCACTCTTGGATGCCTGAGATGTAGGAATAGGACAAGCTCAGGAATCCAATGCCATTGGTAAAGTATTTGAGGACAAGCGTTCTTTTGGTCACTAGTCCCTCCCTCCATAACAGACCCTGAAGCCTATTAGACTCAACACTCATGTCCCTGCCTTTAGGCTATTGTTGTGTTAGCCTTTCAAGCAAGGTGCTCCTAACTGCACACAAACCAGAAAGTCAGTGTCTCTGAGAGAATTGCAGGTAGAATGTGTTCAATCTTGTTTGGGGGAAATATAACTAACACATCAAAAACATAATTTCCCTGAAATTATTGCTTAGGACAAAACTATCCTCGAAACATACACACACACCTGGAGGTAAAACCCAAAAGACTGCTGTTTGGAAAAAAACTGGCCATATGGTCATCAGATAGATTTGAGTTAATCTAGATACTTCATGGATTTATGACTTGAGTCAAGTTACTGCTCTGAGCCTGTTTCCCTCATAAAACAAGGATCATAATACCACCAACTTTAGTGTAGTGTTTTGTGTTTTCATTGTGTTCTCTTTTGGGGGAAAAGGAGGTTAGTCTTTCTTTTGTTCTTTTAGTGGGAGTTAGCTTTTTTATTTGATTTCACTGGTTTACTCGGGGAACCTGATATTCACATTTCTCTCCCACCCACCCTGTATTCAAGTGCAACACTTCTCGAATTCTCCCACCCACCTTCTGGGATAATTCTAGAAAGAGCTCCTCAGACAGAGGGAAATAGATCCTGTTCTTTGCCCTCAGGAAAGATTATTTGCATTTTATAACTAGAAACACAAAAAGTATACAGTTCTCCAAAATCACAAAGGTAGTATGAGTATGTTAATGATGTATATGTATACATATGAAGAAGTACCAATGTAGGTTCATCAGTTAAAACAAATGTATCACTCAGGTAGGGGGATATTCATAGTAGGAGAGGCTTGGAGGTGGGAGTGCAGAGGTAGGGGGTATATGGGAAATCTCTGTTACTTCCTGCTCAATTTGCTGTGAACTTAAAACTGCTCTAAAAATTATAGTCTATTTTTTTTAAATATAACTAATAACAATACTTCCATCATGGGCTTTGGGAAGAATGGAATGAGCTATCTATAGGGAAAGCTCTTAGTACAATGCTAGGCGTATTATAACTGCTCAATGTTTATCATTGCTTTTGTCATTGGGAAAAACATAAACAAGGCAATTGCTTAATTTGTACATGTATTTCCTGCATAATAATGAAGTAATCTAAATACTTGGTTAAAAAAAGGAGAGGGACAAGGAGAAAGCAGGCAAAAACCTCTTTGATCTTGGCCACAGCAACTTCTCATTCAACACGTCTCTGGAGGCAAGGGAAACAAAAGGAAAAATGAACTATTGGGGCCTCATCAAAATAAAAAGCTTCTGCACAGCAAAGGAAACAATCAGCAAAATTAAAAGGCAACCGACCAAATAGGAGAAGATATTTGCAAATGACATATCAGATAAAGGGTTAGTATCCAAAATCTATAAAGAACTTATCAAACTCAACACCCAAAAAACAAATAATCCAGTGAAGAAATGGGCAAATAACATGAATAGCCACTTCTCCAAAGAAGACATCCAGATGGCCAACCGACACATGAAAAAATTCTCAACATCACTCATCATCAGGGAAATACAAATCAAAACCACAATGAGATACCACCTCACACCTGTCAGAATGGCTAACATTAACAACTCAGGCAACAACAGATATTGGCAAGGATGCGGAGAAAGAGGATCTCTTTTGCATTGTAGGTAGGAATGCAAGCTGGTGCAGCCACTCTGGAAAACAGTATGGAGATTCCTCAAAAAATTAAAAATAGAACTACCCTACGACCCAGCAATTGCATTCCTAGGTATTTATCCAAGGGATACAGGTATGCTGTTTCAAAGGGTCACACCAATGTTTATAGTAGCATTCAACAATAGCCAAAGTATGGAAAGAGCCCAGATGTCCATCGATGGATGAATGGATAAAGAAGATGTGGTATATATGTGTGTGTGTGTGTGTGTGTGTGTGTGTGTGTGTGTGTATGCAATATGCATACATACATACAATGGAGTATTACTCGGCAGTCAAAAAGAATGTAATCTTGCCATTTGCAGCTATGTGGATGGAACTAGAGGGTATTATTGTAAGCGAAATTTGAGAAAGACAAATATCATATGACTTCACTCATATGAGGACTTTAAGACACAGAACAGATGAACATAAGGGAAGGGAAGCAAAAATAATATAAAAACAGGGAGGGGGACAAAACATAAGAGACTCTTAAATATGGAGAACAAACAGGGTTACTGGAGGGGTTATGGGAGAGGGGATGGGCTAAATGGGTAAGGGGAATTAAGGAATCTATTCCTGAAATCATTGTTGCACTATATCCTAATTTGGATGTAAATTAGAGGGAAACGACGCACTGTGTGAAGTACTTGGAACTACAATGCAGGCATCCTATCTCAAACATTTAACAGTTCTTAATCCAGCAGACATTTCTTGCCCATTTGCTATGTATAAGGCACCCTGCTGGGCATGGGGAATACAAAGATGAGTGAGACCCAGCCAGCCCACAAGGCTGGAGAATTGCAAACAAGCATGTGTGGTCAAGAGTCACAGGGAGGGGAGTCTACATCAGATCAATTTCATATTCAAACACTAACCATTTTAAATGTCAAGGGAGAATAGATCTGACTCACAATAATAAGAAATGGAAAGAAGGCTCTGAAACTTTACTGAAGGATATAAAAGAAGGATAAATGGCCATTCACACTCCCTAAATTAATCCATAAAGTCAATGTAATCCAATTATGCCAGTGAATTGAGTTTTTTTTTAACTGAACCAGTTTTCAAGCTCAAACGTAATCATAAATTTGTGAAACTATCTAGAAAAAATTAAAGACTAGGCTTACCCAATATGCTGTGTTCCATCTTTTTTTAAAAAAAGGCTGAAGTCACATGGATAGCCACATGGATTTATGCATAGTATGATTTGAGATGGGTAAAAAATGTTTCTCTCCTCTTCTGCTTCTTCTATCCTCCTTCTTTTTCTTCTCTTCCTCCTTTTTCCCCTTCTTTTTCTCCTTCACCTCCTCCCCTGCCTCCCTCTCTTTTAATGTAGAAATATTTTTTGAACTTGGGCAGGTGATCCAGCAGACCAGTTTGAGGATCTGAAAACTGACCACCAAAGGTGTATATGTATGTGTGTGTGTGTGTGTGTGTATATATATATATATATATATATACACACCCCATTTGAAGACTAAGTTACTCGAATGAGGCACTGATGTGCCAAGCAAAGGAGTTTGCAATTTCTCCCATAGCCAGGGTTGCTCTACTTCCACACTGTTGACACTGAACAATGTGGAGAAACTGTGTGTTGTTGCAAGGGAGGTTGTCCTCTGTAGTACATGGAAGACTGTGTAGCAGCATCTCTGGCCTTTAACCACTAGATGCACTAGCAGCACTGCCCTCCCAAATGCAACAACCAAAATGCCTCCAAAGATTGTCAGATTTTGGAGAGTAAAGTCACCCCTAGCTGAGCACAGTTGCCCTAAACAAAAGATAAGTCATTAAAGAGTTTAAAGCAATAAGACACAATAAAAATTGCAAGGTTTTTACTGCATTTAGAAGCAATTGCAGGGCGCCTGGGTGGCTCAAACAGTTAAGCGTCTGACTTCGGCTCAGGTCATGATCCTATGGTTCGTGAGTTTGAGCTCCACATTAGGCTCTGTGCCCACAGCTCAGAGCCCGGAGCCTGCTTCGGATTCTGTGTCTCCCTCTCTCTCTGCCTCTCCCCCACTCATGCTCTGTCTCTCTCTCTGTCTCTCAAAAATGAATAAACATTTTTAAAAATTTAGAAACAATTGTAATGTTATTATGGGGGAAAGCCTAATACACTTTTTTTTAATGTTTTTATTTATTTTTGAAGGAGAGAGACAGAGCATGAGTGGGGGAGGGGCAGAAAGAGAGGGAGACACAGAATCTGAAGCAGGCTCCAGGCTCCAAGCTGTCAGCACAGAGCCCAATGCGGAGCTCGAACTCATGGACTGTGAGATCGTGACCTGAACCGAAGTCGGACGCTCAACCGACCGAGCCACCCAGGCGCCCCAAGCCTAATACATTTTTTAAAGACGTGGTGCAAAAGGAGAATCTTTGGGGGCATTTGCCTGTCCAAAACCAAAACACGCTCTAAAGCTTTATTATTTAAACTGTGGTGCTGACCTAAGAATTGATAAAGAGGGGCATCTGGGTGGCTCAATTGGTTAAGCATCCCACTTCGGTTCAGGTCATGATCTCACAGTTTGTAAGTTCCAGCCCCATGTGGGGCTCTGTGCTGACAGTGCGGAGCCTGGAACCTGGAGCCTGCTTTGAGTTCTGTGTCTCCCTCTCTCTCTGCCCCTCCCCTGCTCACACTCTGTCTGTCTCTCTCTCTCTCTCTTTCTCTGTCTCAAAAATAAACATAAAAAAATAAAAAGAATTGATAAAGAGATCTAAGAAATGGAACAAACCATCTAAAAACAGATTAATATTTAAAAAAATAGGGAAATACTCCCACATAATATGAAGATCTATTTGTGTAAATTGGTACAATCCTTGGAAAGCTACTGGTCTATATGTATCAGTTTAATAAAATGTTCATGTATTCTGGGACTGTATACTTATCAGAATACTGTGAAATTGTTACAAATGATAACATGGATACATGTTTATGATACATTGATAAATGAATAAAATACAGAATATAATATGTGTGCATATTGAATAAAGAATGCAATATACATTTTGAATGTATATTCAGTATGAACATATTAGGTTAAAACTGTTTAGGAGAGTGTACAATATTATTTAGAGTGTTTTTCTTTAAGTAGTAAATATTTCATAGGATATTTTTCTGCTTTTGATTTCTCTTTATTTTGAAACTTTTTCTATAATGGGTGTGTGTCAAGGGGAAATTTTGCAAAAAATTAGAAATTATAATTTAAAAATTGAATGGAAAATTGGCCATATACACATGGGTTTATTTCTGAGCTCTCTATTCTCTTCCACTGATCTGTGTGTCTATTTTTGTGCCAGTAACAACTATCAAAGTATTTTAATTACTACAGCTTTGCCATATGTCTTGAAATCTGGGGTTGTGATACCTCTAGCTTTGTTCTTCCTTTTCAAAACTGCTTTGCCTATTCAGGGTCTTTTGTGGTTCCATACAAGTGTTAGGATTATTGGCTCTAGTTGTATGAAAAATGCTGTTGGTATTTTGATAGGGATTGCTTTGAGTAGTATGGACATTATAATAATATTGGTTTTTCCAACCCATGAGCATGGAATATCTTTCCATTAGTTTGTGTCATCTTCAACTTCTTTTATCAGTGTTTTATAGTTTTCAGAATATAGGTCTTTCACCTCCTTGGTTAAGTCTATTCCTAGGTATTTTATTCTTTTTGGTACAATTGTAAGTGGGATTATTTTCTTAACTTCTTTTTCTTCTACTTCATTATTAGTGGATAATAATACAACAGATTTCTGTATATTAATTTTGTATCCTGCAACTTTACCAAACTCACTTCTGTATACAGTATCATGTCATCTGCAAGTGGTGAAACTTAACTTTTTCCTTACTTGATGCCTTTTATTTCTTCTTCTTCTCTGATTGCTGTGGGTAGGACTTCCAGTACTATGTTGAATAAAAATGATGAGAGTGGGAAAGCTCCCAGACTTTCACCACTGAGTATGAGGTTAGCTGTGGGTTTTTCATATATGACCTTTATTATTTTGAGTTGTGATAAAGAAGGCAAGAATATACAATGGGGAAAAGATAGTCTTTTCAACAAATGGTGTTGGGAAAACTGGATAGTTACATGCAAAAGAATAAAACTGGATCACTTTCTTACACCATACACAAAAATAGACTCAAAATGGATTAAGGACCTAAATGTGAGACCTAAATCCATAAAACTCCTACAAGAAAACATAGGCAGTAACTTATTTGACATAAGCCAGAGAAACATTCTTCTAGATATGCCTCCTCAGGCAAGGGAAATAAAAGCAAAAATAAATAAGTGGAACTACACCAAAATAAAAAGCTTCTGCATGTTGGAGGAAACCACCAACAAAACAAAAAGGCAACCTATTGAATGGGAGGAGATATTTGTAAATGATATATCCAATAAGGGCTTAATATCCAAAGTATATAAAGAACTTATACAACACAACATCAAAAAGAACCAAATAATCCAATTAAAAACGGGCAGAGGGCCTGAATAGACATTTTGCCAAAGAAAACATAGGAATAAATGGATGGCCAACAGACACAAGAGAAGATGCTCAACATCACTAATCATCAGGGAAATACAAATAAAAATCACAATGAGATATCACCTCACACCTGTCAGAATGGCTAAAATAAAAAACACAAGAAATAATAAATGTTGGCAAAGATGTGGAGAAAAAGAAACACTCATGGGCTGTTCGTGGGGATGCACACTGGTGCAGCCACCGTGGAAAACAGTATGGAGGTTCCTCAAAAAATTAAGAAAGAATTACCATATGATCCAGTAATTCAACTACTGGTATTTCCCCAAAGGAAAAAAAAAAAAACACACTAATTTGAAAAGACATATGCACTGCTATATTTATTGCAGCATTATTTATGATAGCCAATATATGGAAACAACCCAAGTATCCATCGATAGAGGAATGGATAGAGATGATGTGGTATGTGTATGCACAAACACACACACACACACACACACACACACACACACACACAATGGAATATTACTCAGACATTAAAAGGATGAGAGCTTGCCATTTGCAACATGGATGGATCTAGAGGATATAATGCTAAGTGAAATCAGTCCAAGAAACATAAATTCCATATGATTTCACTCATGTATGGAATTTTTTTTTTTAATTTTTTTTTCAACGTTTTTTATTTATTTTTGGGACAGAGAGAGACAGAGCATGAACGGGGGAGGGGCAGAGAGAGAGGGAGACACAGAATCGGAAACAGGCTCCAGGCTCCGAGCCATCAGCCCAGAGCCTGACACGGGGCTCGAACTCACGGACCCTGAGATCGTGACCTGGCTGAAGTCGGACGCTTAACCGACTGCGCCACCCAGGCGCCCCTCATGTATGGAATTTAAGAAACAAAACAAATGAACAAACAGAGAAAAAAGAGACCAAAAAAAAAAAAAAAAAAAAAAAAAAAAAAGGCCAGACTCTTAACTACAAAGAATAAATTGGTGGTTGCCAAAGGGAAGGTGGGTGGGAGAGGGGTGAGATAGATAAAGGAGATCATGAGTATACTTATCATAATGAGCACTGAGTAATGTATAGAATTATTGAATCCTTATATCGTACACTGTATATTAATTATACTTTGATTAAAAAAAGAAAGGGGCACCTGGGTGGCTCAGTCAGTTGAGCATCCAATTATTTATTTTGGCTCAGGTCATGATCTCATGGTTGGTGAGATTGAGCCCCATGTCAGGCTCTAGGCTGACAGCATGGAGCCTGCTTGAAATTCCCTCTCTCTTCCTCTGTCCGACTCACCCACTCACACTCTCTCTCAAATTAAATGTGTGTGTGTGTATACATACATAAAAATTTAAAAATAATAAGAAGGTTCTGATTGGTTTGATAGTTGTATTTCTTATGGCAAATTAATAGGTGGCTCTTTTTGTTTGACAAATCAGAAAGCAAAAATGTGGCTCATATTTATGTAACCAGCTTGAGAGTCAAATAAACTTCCTATAGTACATTCTTTCCTCTAAACATAATACATAAACTTATTAATCAAGCGTGAACCTTTCTTCCAATGTCAGCATTATAAATCGGCTCTGTCTTATACCTTAAAAATTTTCACCAGAACGGGAACATTTCTATTTAAATAAAAAAGCTATAAGCCAAAGATCTTATTCTAGGAGTTGTTTAAATTTTTAAACACCTCTCAATGGATATTTATGAGTCTTGGACCAGAGAATCAATTTTTGTCTTTCTAGTAACTACTTGAGATTATGAAATTCAGTAGAAATATTTTATTATATTAATTAAGAAACATTTTAGGCACATGTTTAATAGTAATAGCAATCAAACAGTATTATTAATGAAGGGGTGGATGTAAAAAAAATGCTATTCCTCACTAAAACTTATCTTGATTCACTTTCTAAAAATAACTCAATATATTTTATTTCTCTGATACATTTATTACAATTCTCTGTGAATATCATTTAGCCTAGGTAGGATATTTCATTAATTAAGTATAAATTGTACTTGTCAAAGCAGGAACTAATAAAGTTATGTGTAAGTATTAACATAACTGAGCATAAATGATGAAAATTAATCTAACCAAGATGCCAATCATAAAAATAAATTACATGGGTTGAAGAAAAATGTGAACATCAAATAAAAAAGAGGAATTGCATTCTAAATCTAAGGCAAGGTACATGGGTAGGGTTGACTTCCAGATAAAGACAGTTTTAGGTTCACAACTATAACCAGTCTTAACTTCAAACTAACAAATTTTAATTTAGTTTCTTATCCTGAGCTGCATCCATATGTCTCTATTTCATGATGAATACCATCAAGAATGACAATGCAGGATGAGTTAAACCATCATGAAGCTCCTCCTAGAATAAAACGCCAGCAATGTGAGGGTAAAGAAGACAAATTAAGTCTAAAATTAATGCACAGGGACATCTGGGTGGCTCAGTCGGTTAAGTGTCCAACCAGCTCAGGTCGTGATCTTACAGTTCATGAGTTTGAAACCCGCGTCAGGCTCTGTGCTGACAGCTCTGAGCCTGGAGCCTGCTTCAGATTCTATGTCTCCCTCTCTCTCTGCCTCTTCCCTGTTCACGCTCTGTCTCTCCCCACCCCCCCCCTTAAAGTAAATAAACATTAAAAAATTTTTTTTGATAAAATTAATGCACATTACCAGCATCCCCAAAACACTGACTCATGAACAGGCCAAAGCAAACCCTTTGTTATACATTCTTCAATTTTCAATGTTTCCTGGATAACTCAGTAAGTATGGGATTTTTCCAACAGAAAACAAATGTCTCTCCAAGAAGCTATGAGTAAATAGTAGCAATAGTAGTGCTAATAGTAAATTGTCAGGAGAAACATTCAATGAAGGCAAAAAAAAAAAAAAAATGCACTAGGTTATTTCTATTTCATTGTTTCCATTCATTTTTTAAATTGAAGAATAATTTCTTATATTAGTTTCAGGTGTGTAATATTCAACAGTTCTATACATTACTACTTATTATGATAAATGTACTGTTGATTTCCTTTACCTATTTCACCCATCCCCCTACCCACTTCACCTTCCATCTGGCAACCACCAATTTATTCTGTGTATTTAAGAGTCTGGTTTTTTTTTGTCTCTTTTTTCTCTGTTCATTTTTTTTCTTAAGTTTCATACATGAGTGAAATCATATGGGATTTATCTTTCTCTGACTTACTTTACTTAACTTATTCCCTCTAGATCCATCCATTTTGTTGCAAATGGCAATATCTTATTCTTTTTTATGGCTGAGTAATATTCCATTATGCACACACATGCACACACAGAAACCCACAGTGATCTTTCTTATATTGTACTTTTCAATGCTCACAAACACCCTGTAAAATAGTCACTTTGAACTATTCCCATTTTACAGATGAGGAAACTGAAGCAGAGAGAAGCCAAGTAATCTTATGTTGGAAGATGGACCAGATGGTGGGGCTGGAAATATGAAGCCAGGCAGTCTGACTCTAGAATCTACATTTAAAAGCACTATCTGCCTCACTTCACAATCTTTTCTTTTTTTTTTTTTTAATAGCATTTCAATAGAATGTCATATAGTTACTGAAACTTCAGGATTTTTTAAGTTTATTTATTTTGAGAGAGAGAGCAGGGGAGGGGCAGAGAGAGGGAGAGAGAGCGAGAGAGAGATTGAGAGAGAGAGAGGGAGAGAGAGAGTTTTGAGCAGGCTCCACACTGTCAGAATGGAGCCCAATGCAGGGCTCGATCCCACAAACCATGAGACCACGACCTGAGCGAAAATCAAGAGTTGGTTGCTCAACCAACTGAGCCACCCAGGCTCCCCACTTCATGATCTTTTCTTGATGTCAAGGGGACTCTAATACTTTGAGAACAGACATATAACCTCTTCTATTGTACTATTGAGTCTTATCATTTTAACAATTGCCAATTTGTGTGAGTTGCTTCCATTTAGTGGCAACAATGAAAGTGAACCCAGAAATTGTGATGACCACCAATTCTAAATTAACCATGTTACTACCATGGCCATCTGTGACATTGGCTACATGTTTGTACAGGTTCCTTCTTCATTACCAGGACTAAACTTCCTCCCTTGTCTACCTCACAACTCTCAAACCTTCAACACTCAGATTAAAAGGAATCAGTTGCCTATTTTAAAACGTGCTGATACTCCTGGGACAGTGCAATGAGTCACAACATCCTCTGGACTCCATAGCATCCCTGGAATTTTACTCATCTATCACTCACTACTTGAATTGTAGACAGTATGTGTACCTGCCTACATAAAAGCTTCATGGAGATAGGACCAGCATCTTATTTATCTTGGTCTTCCTTATCATACCAGTTATGTGCTTAAAAGAAATATACGCTGTTTGGGGCACCTGAGTGGCACAGTTGGTTAAGTATCCAACTTTGGCACAGGACAGGCACAGCACACTCACAGTTCGTGAGTTCAAGCCCTGCATTGGGTGAGCTCAAGCCCGCTTCAGGCTCTGCACTCTCTCCCTCTCTCTCCCTCCATCTCTCTATCTCTGCCCCTTGTGGGATATTCTCTCTCTCTCTCTCTCTCTCTGTCTGTCTGTCTTTCTGCACTTCACTCACACTCTCTCTCTCTCAAAAATAAATAATAAATTTTATTTAATATAGGCTGTTTCATGAATGTTGTAGAAACATAAAATCTAGTCCAATCTTATTTTTGCTGTTTGAATTCCTTGTACTACAATTCTTCTAGTATATCTACTGAGGGCTACGTGAATGTGAGCATAGGGTCCAGTTGTTTTGTGAGTATTTAGCTCTGGGTATGAGGAAACTCAGGAATTGAGAAGAAAGTAAGTAAACATTAGGTATAAGATATTTTTATGTGTTTTTATATAAAAAGTAATACTAGTTGTAGAAAAATATAATCACAAGACAAATCTGTAATGGCATCACATTACTTTAACGTCTATATTCCGTCTAATCTTTTTAACAGCTGTTCTTAAGCTATTAAAAAATAAAAAGGAATAATAATAAAGCCTCTTGAAAAAGTAAAATATTTTAGTTTAAGTGATATGTTAAAAAGAGTAAAGGAAATGAGTAGTTACTAAAGACAGATATGGTGATCAATAGTAATTCCATTCATTCATTCATCAAATTACTGTGACTTGGCATAGTATCCTGCACTGGTTAACCCCTGATAGATTAAACAGAACTGCAGAAAACATTTTCTCTTCTATCCAATAAGTTCACCCATGAAAAATTTCCAACCACCCACTGAGCAAAAACAAATTAGGGATAATCCCTGCCTTAGGTGAATATATATACTAATCTCTTGTCAACCTGTGGGGTCTATCATCCTGGAAAATCGTACTTTTGTCAAGCATTAGGTTGGCACAAACCAGGGTCTCATATAAAATAGGGAGTTATAATGATTGAAATGGCAATTTTAAATATATTCTTAAAAGAAGCAGCTTCCAAAACAAATCAGATCCATGGCATTAAAACCCAGACATATTAGGTAACACTTCTCATTAATCACCTTCTTCTGTTGTTCAGGATACATTGCTATGGTATCATTTTGCTAAGACAAAAATGATTTCTCCACAATTTTAATACCTTGCAGGTCTTTAAGGTCTTCATATGCTTGAACTAGCCCTTACTGGCTTGAAATGTAATGTGGTTAACACTTGCATTCTTGCTATTTGTTTCAACGTGCTCAGCAACATCTGCCTTATCATAAACGATCACAGTGCTTGAGGGCAAGGTTTTCCTGATCTCATATCTGTAGAGATGGAGCTTATACACACACACATACCACACACACACACACACACACACACACACACACTTTCTGTCTGTAATATCCTCATTAATTATACACCTGTGATCTCCAAGAGTGAAGAGCTAAATTTGGGTTCATTAACAAGACTGAACTAAACCACATATTTTTTCATTAATGTTGTTTATATATACAAGACCTCATTAGCTTTGTAAAAAAAAAAAAAAAATCAACGCCTAGTATGAGACAGAGCCCTATTTTGTAATGTTATTCCAAACCTGCCTCTGGGAAGAAATTAGCCCTCCTGAAAAAAATGGATAAGCATTTTCTCATGAGGTCTAATGGGTTTAAGACTTCTGAGAAAGCAATCATGCATCCACCCTCCCAGCTGACTCACTCAGTGACTATTACAAAACATTACTTTCTATGATTCAATACAGATTAGATAATCATCCCCTTTTCCTGTAAGTGTCCTTACCAAGACTGAATCCTTGAATTAAACTTCTAGATGCCTTTTTGCTTGTGTCTTGCTCATAATTAACTCCTCCAAAAACTTTTTTGAACATCTCCATTAGCATCATAGTTTACAAAAGAATCTTCTAGTAAAGAAGACAGTGAAATAAGCTGATAATTACAGTGCAGTGTAATAATGCCACTTTATAAATCTATCCAGTGTGATAGATGGAGATGTGTTGAAAGTAGACTGGGACTGGGTTAACACAAGAGAAATTGAAGGTTGGAGAATTTCTGTGAATATTTCATGGACCACTTTTCATTCAATGTGTCTGTTTAATCATTAGTTATAAGATAGGTATCATTTCCTACCTATTTTTTGCTAAAAGTACATTGTTTTACCTATGTGACAGCTCACGCAAATCTTTTGGGAATGGCTTGGAATTCAACCACCATGATAATGTCATTATTTATGAAAAAATATGTTACAAATTCTAACCAAAAAAAAAAAAAAATCCCAAGTTGACATTTGAAACAGAGCCAACTGGTAATTCAAGACTTCTTGCTATCTGTGTGAGAGAATATAAAATGATGAAAATAATTCTTAGATAAATTCAACTGGATTATGCTCAGCAAGATCATTCTCAAAAAAGCAACTCTGATTAGTTGAGTTAAAGTCCCAGGTATTTGATAATAGGAAGGAGAATTTCAGCTGATGGACACGATAACATTAGTCACAGTATATAAATCTTCTGTTACAAATCAATCCATTGGCATTCTGGTGTGTGAATTAGTCTTTTGTAAGTTAAAAAGTCTGTGTTAGGGGCAGCTGGGTGGCTCAGTCAATTAAGTGTCTGACTTCAGTTCAGGTCATAATCTCATGGTTCATGAGTTCAAGCTCTGTATTGGGCTCTGTGCTGACAGCTCAGAGCCTGGAGCCTGCTTCAGATTTTGTGTCTCCCTCTCTGTCTCTCTGCTCCCCCCCACCTCTCAAAAATAAACATTAAAAAAAAAAAGTCTGTGTTAATGCTAAAGTTGAGTCCTTGTATATACACACAAGGTAACAGAATCAGTCCAAAGGCTTTAACTAGATATTGACTCTGTCCTTGGTGCTGTCCAGGTAATATTTCTTATTCGCTTCATTGTTTGCTGTTAATGACTTGGATAAGGTTATAGCCAAAAAATTTCCAGAAGACACTGTTAACAAAATCAAAACTGAAAAAGACCTATATGAACTAAGATGAACCAAAAATTCACAAATAAGAAGCTAACTAAGAACAAATGTAGGAAACAATTGCACAAATCCAGGGAGATGTGACTTAACAGCAGCAGGTATAATAATAATTTTAAAAATCAGAGGGGCTTTGATTGATGGCTTATTATGGGTTAAATGTAGGATACAGAAAAAAGGTCATATGAACTTAGCCTATTTTCAAATGCAATTAATATTTAGTAACTTCTTATTTTACACTATGTTTGGGTCTTCCATATTATCATTAAAGGTTTACAATGAGAAAGGAGATCAATCAGTTTTATTCTGTGAAGGTCAGACCCCATTTGAAGAACAGTGCTATGTTTGGATCAAAAAGGGACAGTTTTGTATGTTGAATGGAATTGCATGTTTGGGCTTGCAAGTTTTTAGTGAAATAAATTCTCCATAGAAAATGTCTAACAGTATTTATTATAGAAAGGTGTTTAATACAGAATTTCATGTTTACCATTTGCTGAATTCTAAAAAGTGAAATGGTTAATAGAACAGGGTGAACTTGTATGGAACATTGTTCAATTTTTACCATCTGAAGAGTGCTCCTGAAAAGTATCTCAACCTCAGGTGACTTCAGCTTGACAGTCTAATGGTTGAATCAACAATTTCTGATATTGGCTGATAGCTAATTTTTGTCTGCATCATATCTGTTAAAAAAAATTCACTTAATCCCATAGAGATATCTTCTTAAAGTCAAATAAAATGAGAATCACCTAATTAAATCAATGAGCAGACTTCAATCTTTGGCAAAACCAATCTCAGCATAGCAGCAAAGGTTTTTTTCCATCAGGGAAAAGGACTTTCATTCAACCCTGAATTTAGGACAAACTCTACAGAAGTGGAGTTCCATGAACTATTAATTTAACAGATAAGAACTAACTCCCAGATGTTTCATGCTATTTAAAGTGAAAGATTCATTTGCCTCTGAGCTACACTCAGAAAACTTCAGATAGTAAAAGGCTTTTCAACATAAATGAACTAAGAAAATTACATGAAAGTCAATTTGCTTTCCTACTTGGAAACTTTCAACTTCTGGGATGAAAAAATGAGTACAATTTTCCATAAATTTATGGATCCAACTATGTGAATGCAAACACCAATAATATATCTTAATGGAAACATGGGAAGTTATTGCTGGCATCCTCTACTTCCCCATTAGAAAACCAAAAGACTGTCTGTTCTCCCATATTTCACGAATTGGACTAGTTGGTCTCTATGGCCTGTATTTGGAACAAGAATAATAAATGCAATCTGGGATGAGTTGTAAAACCACACTAGATGGGCTGGAATGGCACAATTTAAAGGAGACACTGGGTTCTTAATCCCATCTTTAGACTTCAGGCAGAGTTTTTATTTCCTTTTATTGGGAAAGACCTGCAGGATGCAGCAGAGACAACTGGCAAAACTAAATTTCCAAAAGCCAAGTACAACTGAGCACATGGTTATGGAGTCAGACAGACCTCGTTTCAGAGTGTGTCTGCCACTTACTATCAGATATTTAAACCTCCTTCCATCTCAGTTTCTCTAGCTATGATATGGGATAAAAATATTACCTACAGCAGAATAAATAATATATAGATATCATAATATATGCATATAATATTTCTTTCTAGAAACTAAATAGTGCCATGTCTAATTTCACTCCCCACCTATCAAAGTTCCTTTACTATAGAAAATGCTGAAGAAATATCAGTGATTATCAATATCATTATTATAGTTATTGGCAAGAGTTAACATTGGCCCAATGGTTACAATCAGTCTATGAACCTAGACTAAAGGTTTAAATACAACCTCCACTCTTTCCTAGTGACCTTGGATAAGTTACTAAACCTCTCTGCTATCAATTTCCTTGTCTATAAAATGGGTATGGCACTTAATTCATAAGGTTTTCATAAGGGTTAAATAAATTAACACCTAAAATGTGCTTAGATTCTCAACAAATGATATTGGAACAACTGGATATCCACATGCAAAAAAAAAGGAGGAAGAGGAAGGGGAGGAGAGGGAGAAGGGGGAGGATGAGGAAGACCAGGAAGACCTTACACTCTTCACAAAAATTAACTCAAAATGGGTCACAGACCTAAATGTAAAACACAAAACTATAAGAAAAATTAAATAACTTTAGTTTGTTGATGATTTTTTAGATAAAGCAACAAAGGCACAATCTGTGAAAGGAATAATTGATAAGCTAGACCTCTTTAAAATTAAAATTTTCTGGGGGACCTGTGCGGCTCAGTTGGTTAAGCCTCTGACTCTTGTTAGTCTCAGGTCATGATCTCATGGTTTGTGAGATGGAATCCTGCATGGGGCTCTCTACTGTCAGCACAGGGCCTGCTTGGGATTCTCTCTCCCTCTCCCTGTCTCTCTCTGCCCCTCCTGTCTCGTGCATGCTCTCTCTCTATCTCAAAATAAATAAACTTTTTAAAAAGTTAAAGTTTTCTGATCTTCCAGATATCAAGAAAATAAAAAGACAAACCACATAGTAGAAAATATTCTCAAAATACATATCTATTAAAGGAATGTTATCCAAATTATACAAAGACCTTTTAAACTCAACAATAAGCAAACTACCTTAACACATACCTTACCAAAGAAAATGCATGATGGCAAATAAGCATACAGAGTGATACTCCATATCATATGTCATCAGGAAAATGCAAAGTAAAACAATGAGATACTACTATGCACATATTAAAATGGTCAAATCCATTGACAACACCAAATGCTGATGAGGATGTGGATCAACTTTCATTGCTGATAGGAATGCAAGGTGGTACAGGCATTTTGGAAGATAGCTGTGGCTTCTTACAAAAGTAAACATATTCTGACCATAAAATCCAGCAATCATGCTCCGTGGCATTTACCCAAAGGAGTTAAAAACTTACGTCCACACCAAAATCTGTACACAGATGTTTACAGCAGCTTTATTTGCAATTGCCAAAACTTGGAAGCAGCCAAAATTTGCTTCAGTAGATGAATGGATAAATAAACTCTGGTATCTCCAGACAGTAGACTATTATACAACACTTTTTTTAATGTTTGTTTTGAGAGAAAGAAAGAGGGAGCATGAGCAGGGGAGAGAGAGAGAGAGAAGAGGAAGAAAATACCAAGCAGTTTCCTGTGCTGTCAGCACAGAGCCTGATGTGGGGCTGGGTCTCAGGAAATGTGAGATCATGACCTGAGCTGAAATCAAGAGTCAGATGCTTAACTGAACCACCCAGATGCCCCTCAACACTTTTCAAAAAAGAGCTATCAAGCCATGAAAAGACATGGAAGAACTTTAAATATATATTACCAAGTGAAGGAAGCCAATCTGAAAAGGCTACATACTGTATGATCCCAACTGTATGACATTCTAGAAAAGGCAAAACTATGGAGACAGCAAAAAGATCAGGGGTTGCCAAGAGTTGAGAGAGGAGGGATGAATAGGCAGAGCACAGAGGATTTTTAAGGCTGTGAAAATAACCCTGTATGATACTATAATGGTGGATACATGAGAGAAGACATGTTGCTCTAGCTCATTGTAACACTGAGCATGTTTAGAGAACTTTGTTATGATCTGTGTTAGATCTCATTGTCAATTGTACATGTGACACTTGTCCTTCCACACTCACCCTTTTACAGTAATTCCTTTTTTTAAAATTTAATTGTTTTTCTATAAAAATTGTTACCAAGTGTAAACCATCCAATTTGTAACCACAAATAGAAATACAAACTACAGAGTAACTGAATCATCCTCTCATGATGTTTTGTAGCCATGAGAACTGAAGGGTCAAATGGAGCTCTTCATCTTCTTGATAAAATTGCTCAGGTCAGGGGTGCCTGGGTGGCTCTGTCGGTTAAGTGTCCGACTTCAGCTCAGGTCATGATCTTGTGGTTCATGGGTTCAGGCTCTACTCTGACAGCTCAGAGCCTGGAGCCTGTTGCAGATTCTGTGTCTCCCTCTTTCTCTGCCCCTCCCCTGCGCTCACTCGCTCGTTCTCTCTCTCTCTCTCTCTCTCTCTCTCTCTCTCTCAAAAATAAATAAACATTAATTTTTTTTTTAATTACTCAGGTCTGATGACTTCAGGGGCTCCCCAAACTGGCTTTGTCTCCCTTGTATTTCACAGAATAGTAGAAAATATTAAAGATTATACATCATTTGCTTTCTAAACATGTTTTGACCTTGTATTTTCCTGGTTCTTCTCCTTCCTTTTTGATTTCTTTCTCTCTTACCCATTTTGCTGCCTTTTAGTCATTGTTCTGTGCTTCAACACCTGGTGTCTTTAAGGCTCTGGCTTCAGCAAGCAATTCTTCTTTTGGTTAATTCCTTTAATAATAGTCTAATCTACTCCCTTAGAAGATGATATCCAAAAATATGCCTTTGCCTGTATCTTCCCATGAAGATTCTGGTGTCAAACAAGATATGTCCTTTTGGTTGTCTGGTTGTTAGACTCATATCTGGCATCAAAGACCTGTTTTAGCCTTAAAATACCCCAAACAAAGTCCTATTATGATAACACAAACTCCTATTACCAATAAACATTGGCCACCTTCCCAACTAAATATTCCATCAAAGGGAGTTTGCTTATGCTGGTCGCCATATCTGGACACTCATTTACTTTTTCTTCCACCCACTTGTGCATCTAACAAGAGGCAGCTCCAGTCCAGTCCTTCTCCCTCCCTGAAAGTCTATTTCATATTCTTTTCACCCTTCTTCCAGCAAGGGTCCTGAGTACTATTGAGTTCATGGCTTATTCTTTCGTTGTTTTATATACAATAGTTCTTTTCTGTGCAACTAGATAAGAAACTATTCTAAGGACTCAAGCCTAAGTCCTCAGTTTTATTTCCAAAGCACAATAGCCCATTGCTAAACCTCTAATAACAATGCAGTAAATAACTGGTGATTGACTTAGTATTATGATATGACTCTGACAGTAAGAGATACAGTCCCTTAAATACAAATCAAAACCACACTCAGATACCACCTCACGCCAGTCAGAGTGGCCAAAATGAAGAAATCAGGAGACTATAGATGCTGGAGAGGATGTGGAGAAACAGGAACCCTCTTGCACTGTTGGTGGGAATGCAAATTGGTGCAGCCGCTCTGGAAAGCAGTGTGGAGGTTCCTCAGAAAATTAAAAATAGACCTACCCTATGACCCAGCAATAGCACTGCTAGGAATTTACCCAAGGGATACAGGAGTACTGATGCATAGGGGCACCTGTACCCCAATGTTTATAGCAGCACTCTCAACAATAGCCAAATTATGGAAAGAGCCTAAATGTCCATCAACTGATGAATGGATAAAGAAATTGTGGTTTATATACACAATGGAATACTACGTGGCAATGAGAAAAAATGAAATATGGCCTTTTGTAGCAACATGGATGGAACTGGAGAGTGTGATGCTAAGTGAAATAAGCCATACAGAGAAAGACAGATACCATATGGTTTCACTCTTATGTGGATCCTGAGAAACATAACAGAAACCCATGGGGGAGGGGAAGGAAAAAAAAAAAAAAAAAAAAAGAGGCTAGAGTGGGAGAGAGCCAAAGCATAAGAGACTGTTAAAAACTGAGAACAAACTGAGGGTTGATGGGGGGTGGGAGGGAGGGCAGGGTGGGTGATGGGTATTGAGGAGGGCACCTTTTGGGATGAGCACTGGGTGTTGTATGGAAACCAATTTGACAGTAAATTTCATATATTAAAAAATAAAAAAAATAAATAAATTAAAAAAAAAAAAAAAAAAAAAAAAGAGATACAGTCCCTTCCTTCATGTAGCTTACAATCTAGTCTGAAAACTAGATATTAAAATAGCAATTATTACCAATAATTATGTAACTAGGGTTGCAATTAATACTAAAATTGTCTCTAAGATCCAATTTTAAATCACTACGTCTCTCTTCACTGAGTCTTTCTGCTCCCATATTCATGAAGGGAGCTGTCTCTTCCAAATTTCAAGCTCAGATTTATTTTTAAAATTGTTTCACTCCTCTGACTCTTACTCTGTGGTTCTCAAACCTGGGTGATTTTGCCCCCAGGAGACATTTTGGCAATGCCTAGAGACATATTTGGTTGTAATTTAGGGAGGGAGAGGGAGATGTTACTGGCATCTGGTAGGTGGAAGCCAGAGATACTTCTAAAAATCCTAGGCACTGGACAGCTGCCATGACAAATAATTGTACAGCCCAAAATAACAATAATGCCAAGGCTGAGAACCTCTGCTCAAATGCTTTCTCTCTCAGATGTCTTCTGAGTAGTTTTCTTCTCAGCCCACCTTCCATGTGTTTTTCTTAATCTCTAGAGTTATACATGATTATAATGACCACACAATGGTTTTTACAATAAGATCTCTTTTGCCTCAGACAGAAACTAATATTCAGAGAATATGTATATTATTTGTGAGGGTGGAGTATTTGTCATAGAAAGATAAATGTAAGTTGCTGTCTCCTACAGAAATGAGTTTATTTTCTCACTCTTAGCCTTCCATTGGAAATAGGTAGTATGTCAAAGACAGCCTGCTTATTATTCTCCATCCTTAAGACATGTTTCCATGGTGCATCTGACAACTTACACTCAGATTTTCTTCAGATATAATGACTGTACTATAATAAACCTGAAGCCTATCGTAAAAATCCCCTAAATGGTGATTTAATCATGTAACCCATCAATTCTTCACACAAAAATGTTACATCAAAGATGCATGTATTTTTAAATTTTTCATTGATAATATCTAAAACAAATAAATTAAAAAAAAACACCAAACTACACATAGCATCTTTAATAGCACAGAATGTTATCTAAAAGCACAATGGCTTCCAATAGATTGGTATCAGTTCTTTCATTTCAAGAAGCATATGTTAGTTTGAATCCTATTTGAATCTTGAATATCCTAGTTCAAAATACAAATAATATAGCAAACCAAGAGATTAATTACTTTAGAAATCTCTGAAGAAATTTCTACTTTGAGATCTCATGTCTTCACTTCATCCAGCCACTCTGGTCTCCATACTGTTCCTTGAAACTTGCAGGGAAGCTTCTGTCTCAGAGATTTTCACCTTGTTCGCTCTCCCCAAAACTCACACGTCTCATCCTCTTACTCCCTTCATGTCTTCACATGTCACTTTCTTGGGGGGCCTTCCCTCACCCCCTCGATACTCTCCACATTTCCTGCACTACTTTTCTCCACTGCGCTCATCACTGTCTAACATGCCAAATATTTTACTTGTTTGTTATAGTAAGTATTCAATAAATGTGTGCTGCGTTCGTTTAGTAAATAAAAAGGAAGGAAAGATGGGGATGCCAGCAACATCCGTCCTGCTGGAGTGGATTTAGTAGGCATGGTCTGCTCTGGAGCGCTATTTCTAGTGGCAGTTTGAACTCCAGTCCAAAGCCAAGGTGGTGTGATCATGGAACCAAGTGTCCCAACAATGCCTTCCTGATTTTTCAGCTTCCTGACAGTGGTAGAAGTTACTCTTCCTCAGTTGATATTCTGAGAGTCACTCTTGGAGACACAGCTAGAGCCAGCCCTTCTCCACAATCTACCTCATTCACCTTAGATTATCCAGATGCTGCCTATTAGACACAACAGTATATCCCCATTTTACAACTAGGAAGCTGAACATCAGGAACACTAAAGAACAATAAGTCAAGCTTAAGTTTATATGATCACACAAACGAAATGAACACTTCTAGATTCCTCTTTCAGTGACTCAGAATAGTTAAGATTTACTTGGTACCAGATATTCCTCCTCCTAATCCCTCAGAAACATCGATTTCTGGAACTGAGGAATACATATATTCTTTCCAGCCGCCCTTTGCCTGGAATAGTTTGCACCTGCTACTGATGCCTGTTAAGACTGCTCCCAAGAGGCAAGAAAATCTTGTATCTCAGTATTTGAGTGTTTTTACACAATGATCCTGTATGGTATTTTTGTGGAATTTTCAGTGTATGTTGTACTGGGAAACTCCAATTAAGTCACAAAAATCATTTGGTATGGTTATGAAACATCCGTTGTGGGTTTACAGTGCATATTACGGATTCAAATCTTCTTGCAACTAAAAGTGGCTTGTTTTCCTTCTGTGATTACTCAGTTGATGACTTCTGTGATTTGGGACAATGAAAGACTGAGAATCTAGCTGTTGCTTCCTGTCTTTTGCACATTCTGTTGAACCAGCTAAACTGTTTTTGTGTCTACTTATCTTTCGTGGATCTGTGGAGTTTGCTTTTGAAACTGAAAACGTTTTTGGAGAAAAAAACCATCTCAGAAAAATATCACGGGGGGAAATCCTCTCCATTATTTATATAATGTTTATACAAACAAGCCAAGGACAGGCTACTTCTCCGAAGAGACAAACTTGGTAAGAGAGGATTCCATAATATAGGAAGCAAATGAAGGAGAAGATATCAGAGGATGAATTTTTTCATAGATACTTGAAACTTAGTAATACAAGGTTGTCAAATAACATGTGTTAACTATGTTATGGGGGTTTTTGGTGGGGGAGGGGGTGTGGGAGAAAGAAGGAGAGAGAGAATCTTAAGCAGTCTCCATACCCAGCACGGAGACTGACACAGGGCTCAATCTTACCACTGTGAGAGCATGACCTGAGCCAAAATCAAAAGTTGAACATTTAACCAACTGAATCACCCAGGTGCCCACCTATATTGAATTTTTAATAAATTGTTTTTTTCTGTTCACTTAAAGAGTTATTCTATGAGTGTTAAGAATTAGTCCAAGAAATTACAGAAGGAATGAACAGTCTTTCTAAAGTTGTAAGATAATAAGAAATTGTCATTATTAGTAAAAGTTATTAAAAGAAAAGAAATATTCTTTCTGCCATCAAAATCAACCATAAATCACCCCCTGCTTAAATAGAAATCAGACTCTCATAACAAAGAATGTGCCTGAAAGATGGCACTTTCATATTATTTAGCATAATAGTTTATTAGGTTTAAAAGATAAGAGATAGAGAGGGGAGAGAGAAAGAATAAATTTTTTGCTACCATCAGGGGCACCTGGATGGCTCAATTGGATAAGCATCCGACTTTGGCTCAGGTCACAATCTCGTGTTTGTGGGTTCAAGCCCCATGTCGGGCTCTGTGCTGACAGCTCAGAGCCTGGAGCCTGCTTTGGATTCTGTGTCCCCTTTCTCTCTCTGCCCCTCCCCCTGCTCATGTTCTGTCTCTCACTCTCTCTGTCAAAAATAAATGTTAAGAAAAAAATTTTTTTAATCTTTCATACCATCAGTATAAATTATATTTTTTAAAATGATTTTATATTAATTCTATCACAAAAAAAATTAGAAAAAGTTATCCTAAAAACATTTTATAGCAAAAATAAATAATAGGATAATTCTTAAAATGTACCAGGAAGGCTCAAAGCAGAGGAATTACCTTAAGTATATAGGGATTGGAGAAAGACCCTGCTACGCAAGGTCAGGCATGAGTAGAGTGGAAAAGGAATCCCTAGGAAGGACAAGTTTCATATTTAGATATGTAGGAAAGACCCAGAATATAAAGCATTAAATTTCACAGCCTGACACATTGCCACGCACATGATAGCTCATTAAAATATTTGTCAAACGCAGTTTGATACCAATGATGTCTGCTGAGCATTGGTGCATATGACAACTCCTTTCTTCCTTCTTCTTGTCTTAAATGGTGAAGTGATACCTAGAGCAACAGATACCATGTTCCAACCATGAAGCCACAATATTTTAAGGATGAAAGAGCAGAACTGTGAGGCTATCAAGGAACTTCTTCCACCAGATGTTTTGTCAAGTGAGATAATTAAATGTCTTATTCTTTATTCCTGAAACCACTGTTTTTTATTCCTTGTGGGGGAGGGGGTCATTTACTACTTTCAGAAAAAAAAATGCATTCTTAATTGATACACACCTAAAAGGAAAATTTTATCTTTTATCCTCAAAAATAGGCCTGGTCTGATTTCAAGACCCCTTTACCACAACACTCCCAGACAAAGAAACAAACAAAAAAGTCATCTGCTTGTTGATATCTGCAATTCTTCATTTAATGGAATACTTTATCTAGAACATGTGATATTGACTCATAATTGATTGTATAGCACCTGCTTTGGGCATTATCTTTGGGTCTGCTCCAAAAGAGAACTTCCTGTTTTGGGAACTTTTGGCTCACATATTCAGATAATCCTCAACATATCTATTTTTTAATTATTACAGGTTTCCTGGTTCAGCTATTGCTAAGCTTTCGTACTCAAATTAATCGCAATGCTACCATGCATTGCACACATAACACCTCTGAGGATTTTTCCTCATCAACCATATTTTTTCTGCATTCTTCCCTCAAATAGTCACAAAACACCCTTTGTGCCAGTTATCAATTTATTGTCTGTCAGCTCCAAATCCACCTTTCTTTGTCTTGCTTTGTGATACAGGGGCTGGACTAAGTGAACTTTTCCCTGTTGGCAGCTGGTGCAATGTTAGGCTTTGTCAGTAGGGGGCGTTGAAGAGACATTACTGGAGGAAGGGGCTGCACTTCCCGGTTCCTCTGTGCAGTTTTTGCTCCCCCACCCCCTAAAAGCAAGAAACCTAGGGGACGTCCAGGGGAGTTCACACTCCAGCAAGTAATGCCAGAACCACTGCAAAGTGTCTAGCACCGCAGAGGGTGGCTTCCCAGTGAGTTTCCCCAACATTCCAGAACACTGATTACCACCTAGTTTCATTGGGGCCCCAGCAGGTGGTGGCAGGTGGTTTTCAGCTGGCCCTGACTGGTGGCACTGCAGCAGATTTCTCTGCCATTAAGTAGGGCACAGCCACACCCTCTCCATCAGGGTCTGGATGTCAGTGTTTGCTTCCTTTCAAGTTTTTTCCTTTCATAGGTACTGATCCTGAGCTGTAGAAGTTATTCCCTCTACCTACTATTCTTGTAATCTGAGTTCTCTTTATTGCTTAGTTGTTAATCCTCTGTTATTAGTTAACTATTTAATCCCTTAGTAGTTAATTCCATGGGATAAGTTTATTAGTTCATTATTAAATAGTAACACTTTATGTTAAAATGTTCCACTCAAACTACTGAGCGATTTCTATCTCCTGGATAGATCCTGACTGACACATCATCTCTAGGTCACTCATAGGAATTCTGCATGGCGTATCTTTATTTCACACAAAGGTCAGGAGTCTACTAACTTCCAAATATCAGTTGTAATGTCAGGCCAAATTTCCAAACCTGGAAATCCAGTACATTAAATTTAGTCAATATATATTATTTTGCAAAGGTCCAGGAAAAGGAAAGACTCAAAAACATTGAATTTCAGTTGTGGTGATCTTCCTTAAACTCATTAAGATTCATTTTAATTGTGGTCCAAGACAACATTTCAAATATCAGTCTGAGAATTAAATTGCACATCTCGGGGCACCTGGGTGGCTCAATTGGTTAAGCGTCTGGCTCTTTGTTTCCAGCTCAAGTCATGATTGCAAGATTCATAGGATAAGCCCTGTGCCTGGTTCCACACTGCCAGTGTGGAGCCTGCTTGGAGTTCTCTCCCTCTCCCTTTATCTCTGCCCCTCCCACTCCCAAAATAAATTTTTTAAAAATTGCACATCTACATATTTCAAGTTTGGGGGTATGTTTGGGTATCAGAAATGGACTACTATTGCCTACAACTCAAGAATTTGAAATATTTTTTATTCCTGCTAATAGTGAGACTATAGGCAAACTACATTTTTTAATCTACACTTGCAATCCATCCTACTGAATATCAGAACATTTGAGATCCTTAGGCTCTTCACTATCCTTTGTCAAAAATGACCAATTATAGAGAAAATATTTACAAATCACATATCTAATAAGAATCTATTATTCAGAATATGTTAAGAATTCATACAACTCAACAAAGAGACAAAATAACCAATTAAAAATGGACAAAGTATTAGAATAGACATCCTTCAGAGAAGATATATAAATGGCCAACAAGGACATGAAAAAATGCCTAATGTCATTAGTCAGAAAAATGTCAATTAAAATCATAAGGAGATACCATTTCATATCGACTCAGAATTTTTTAAATGCAACATAAAATAACTAGTGTTGGTAAGGATATTGAGAAACTGGAACTCTGATACATTGCTGGTAGGAATCTAAAATAGTACAGACACTGGAAAAGAGTTATGCTGTTCAGTAATTACCATGTGACTTAGCAATTCCACTCCTAGGCATATACCCAAAAGAATTGAAAACAAGCATTCAAACAAATGTACACAAATGATCATAGCAACACTATTCACAATAGACAAAAGATAGAACCAGTACAAATGTTCATCAACTTATGAATGGATAAACAAAATCTGGTATATCTGGAACATTGTTCAGCCATAAAAATGAGTGAAGTACAGACAACAATGTGAATGAGCCTAGAAAACATTATGCTAAGTTAAAGAATCAGGCAAAAAAAGTCACATATTGTGTAATTCCATGTATATGAAATATCCAGAATAGGAAAATCCATAGATTAGTGGTTTCCAGGGGCTGGAGAGAAGAGGAAATAGGAAATAACTGCTGAATGGGTATGGGGTTCCCTTTTGGGGTGATGAGAATATTCTAGATAGTAGTGATGGCTATACAACATTGTGAATGCACTACACTAAACGCCACTGAATTGTACGCTACAAAATGGTTAAATGGTGAATTTTATATGTATTTTACCACAGTAAAAAGATAAATTATGAAAGGAGAGGAATTGGAGGTGGAAAACATAAACAATTCTTTCAAGAAGTTTTGTTCTAAAGGGAAAATGAGAGATGGTACAGTAGTTGAAAGGGGATGTGGAGGGACGAGTAAGTTTTTTAAACATTGGAAATCTTGCTGCTATGTAACAGTTATCAAATAGATGCTTATTGAATGGATGATTAGATGTAGGCAGAGCTTACCTGGGAATGAAAAGATGAAGACTGCCATTGATCTTCCAGATCCTTGACAGATGACATCATGATCCACCTTTGCCTCTGATACTCATAGCCTCACTTTGCTAAAGAAATGAATCATGGCAGGAGAGAAGCAACATAAGGCATGGAAAACCATAGAGCCTAACTAATGCATTGCTTAAAATATCAAGTAGATTTCACCCCAGTTGATCTTCCTATAGTGAGACAGTGGATAAAGGCTCTCTGCTTAACAACAAGGTATGTAAATGAGAAATATTTTCAGTTTCCAATTGATGGTGAAAAAATTTGTTGAACTGAGTGTTTATACATAAGTGTACTTTAATAAATTCCAAGTGGTCAACAGCAAATGCCAGTTGAAAACCATTCTGTGAATCTTTGGAAATTTGCTTATTTAAGGTTAAAATTATTCACTTCTCAATCTCATTTTTTTTTTAATTTTTTTAAAATGTTCAGTATTCTAAACATATGCAAAGATAAAGAATTTAAAGTGATCCTTTATATGCACTTCACCCAAATTTGACAACTGTCAGCTCAGAGCCAATCCTGTTTTATTTATAGCCTTACCCACTCCTCTTCCTCCTTCTTGGGGATTATTTTGTAATACATGCCAAACATCCTATCATTTAACATATAAATATTTTAGTATGAATCTCTAAAGGATAAGAATGCTCTTTAAAAATATAACTACAAGTGGAACAAGATGGCAACAGAGTAGGAGGACACTAGGCTCATCTCGTGTCATGAACACAATTAGATGACTATCAAATTATCCTAAATACCCCGGAAATTGACCTTAATACAGAACAAATTCCACAACTAAAGGGAGAGAAGAGGCCACATCGAAGATGGCAGGAAGGCAGGATGTGGTTTAGGGAGAAATGGATCATAGGTGCTGCAAAGGGAAGGGAGCCATGGTCACAGAAAAGGGTGAGAGAGAGAGAGGAGCACACAGGAGAACACACAAGGAGGATGCTTCCCCAAAGCCATTGGCTTGGAAAACAAGAGGGGCTGAATTTTGTGAGTTCATGAAACCATCAGGGCTTAAAGCCTGGAGTGTTAAAAGTCAGTGAGCTTGGCTGGGATAGACCCCTGAGGGCACTGTCCTGCTCCAGGAGAGAAGGCAGGCAAACAACAGGGGGAGGGGCTGGGACAGACAGTGTGAAAACAGCAATCTGAAGAATGCCTGGGGCACACAGTACGGATATTATTCACTAGTCTAGGAGCTTCCCTGTGAGGCAGTTTTCACAGTGATTCCTCTCCAGGAACAAAAGACCGTCTGGTGCCATTTCACTCTCCTACCCCTCAGCATAAACACAGAGCCACCCACAGGAAGCAGCGCAGCTCCAACACAGGCTACCTAACTTGCTTACACCAAGTCCCACCCCACTGCGGTCTGGAGGGATGGCTCTTCTCAGTCAACCTTGCCTCAGTACCAGCATGGCAGACCCTTTCCCAAGAACACTAGTGATGTGGAAACCTAACACAGGCTAAGGGCAAAGCACAAGCTAGCACATGACCACCACCACCACCACCCCAGGTGGGATATGTGTGATATTCCTCAGGCACTCCTGGCTGCCCAAGAACAAAGGAAAGGAAAGAAAACAAATGGTTAGCTGATAGAGATCACAGTCATACAATACATGGGTCTCCATCAGTTTACAAACATCTTAGTAAATTACAACAAAAAGGCAATCTTATCAATAGCCTAATCTCCAGAAACCTGTAGACTCAGTTTCCTGGAGCCCCAACATCACCCCTCCATAGTGATATGGGGAACAAAGGCAAGAAGGAAAATAGCAGGTAAAATTAAATTTCCTTATAACCTGCAGCCCATTGACAAATACTTGGGACTGGCAGAGCAGAACATTTCTCCAGGAACTCCCTACTCTCTTAATGTTAATGCTCTGCTAGAGGGAAAAACAACCTTACTTTGACAATAGCTAGACCTCTAATATCCTGTGAATCTTCTTTAGCATATGAAAATCTCTTTGAAAACTTTCCCTTGACTTTACCTTCTCCAACTCCATAGTATATAACCTGTCACTCTTCACAACCCCAGTGCAGCTCTTTCTGCCTATGGGTCCTTTCCCATGCTTTAACAAAATCACCTTTTTGCACCAAAGATGGCTTCAAGAATTCTTTCTTGGCTGTCCCCACCATCACCCCAAACCTCATTGCCAGCACAAACCCCTATCCACACCATGTCTCCTGACCAGAGAGTTCTACAGGGCCTCAGTTCTGGTGGAGTTGGTGTTGGATCTCATTTTACAAGCAGACCAGAGCACACCTAGTTAAAGTTGCCACATTTAGGCCAAGGACCAAACAATGCCCACTGCAGGCAAGAAGAGCCTCTGCAAATGAATGGCCTAAAGGATATAGAGCAGCCAAAATGCAACAGCAGAGCACATACAGTACACACTGGAGACACTCCATGAAGCACAGACCGTGGGTGCTATGTGACCTCTTCTTCATAAAGCCATTACTTTTAGGAGCAGGAGGCAAAAAAGGCTTTTCTAGAAAACACACAGAAGAAGGCAGAGACTTAGCAAAATGCCAAGATGGGGGAATGTGTCCCACATGAGAGAACAAGATAAGGTCACAGTCAGATATATAAGTGAAACAGATATAAGTAACATGCGTGATGAAGACTTTAAAGCAAAAATCATACGGATATTCATTGGGCTTGAGAAAAGAATGAAAGACAAGCATCCAACTCTTGATTTTGGCTCAGGTCATGATCTCACAGTTTCATGAGTTCTAGCCCCACATCAGGCTCTGTGTGCTAAACTAGCTGAGCCTGCTTGGGATTATCTGCCTCCCTCTCTCTCTGCCCCTCCCCCACTCATGCTTTCTCTGTCTCTCTCAAAGAAATTTTAAAAAAGAATCAATCAAAGATAAAGAATGCAATAAACAAGATTGGAAACAGCTTGATGCAATGAACAGCAGGCTGGAAAAAATAGAGGAATGAATTAATGACCTAGAAGACAAAGTAATGGAAAATAATGAAGCTGAACAAAAGAGAGAAAGAAAAATTATGCAACATAAGAATAGACTTGACGAACTCAGTGACTCCATTAGAATATAATAACATTTGTATTATAGGAGACCCAGAAGAAGAAGAGAGAAAATGGGGCAGAAAATTTATCTCAAGAAATAACAGCAGAAAACATCTCAAATCTGGGGGAAGAAATAGCTATCCAGATCCTTGAGGCACAGAGAACTCCCATTAAGATCAACAAAAGCAGGCCAACATGAATTAAATTTACAAAATGCAGTGATAAAGGAAAACCTTAAAAGCAGGAAGACAAAAGAAGGGCTTAACTTATAAGGGAAAACCCATAAGACTAGCTGGAGATTTCTCGACAGAAACTTGGCAAGCCAGAAGGTAGTGGCATGATATATTCAATGTGCTGAATGGGGAAAATCTGCAGGCAACAATACTCTATCCAGCAAGGCCATCATTCAGAATAGAAGAAGAGATAAAGAGTTTACCAGACAAACAAAAATTAAAGGATTTCGTGAACCAGCCATGTAAGAAATATGAAAGGGGACTCTTTGAGTGCAAAGGAGAGACCAAAAGTAATAAAGACAAGAAAGAATCAGTGAAAATCTCCAGAAACAATAACAAATCAAGTAATAAAATGGCACACAAAAACGTATCTATCAATAATTACGTTGAATGTAAATGGACTAAACACTCCAATCAAAAGACATAGGGTGCCAGAATGGGTTAAAAAAAATAAAATTAAAATTAAATAAATAAATAAAATAAAATAAACCCATCCATATGCTGCCTATAAGAGACTCACTTTAGACCTAAAGACACCTGCAGATTGAAAGTGAGGGGGTAGAGAAACATTTATCATGCAAATGGATGTAAAAAGAAAGATGTAAAAATTGGACAAACCAGGTTTTTTGTTCTTGTTTTTATCCTTCTTTGGTATCAGGGTAGTACTGGCCTCATGGAATTATTTTGAATGTGTTCTCTATTCCATCATATGTAAGATTTTGATAAAGATTACCATTAATTAAATGTTTATTAGAATTCACCAATGAACCCATGTAGTCTTGGGCTGTTCTTTGCTGGGAGATTTTTGATTCCTAATACAACATTCATTCTTGTTATTGATCTAAGATAATTTCCCACATCTTGGATTCAAGATTCATGATTCAATCTTGATAAATTATGTATTTTTAGGAATTGTCTGGGTTTTTTCCTAAGTATCTGATTTGTTATTATATAATTATTTACAGTAATGTTATCATACTATGTTATTTTTGTGGTTATCTGTTGTATTGTTTTCTCTTCCATTTCTCATTTTGGTTTTTGAATCTTTTCTCTTTTTTTCTTAGTTAATGTAGGTAAAGCATTACCAATTTTATTTTTTTTTAAACTGGTGATTACTTTCAATATTATGTTATTGTTTATTCTGGTCCCTATTTATTTCTGATTCTTTTTTGTTATTCTTTTTCCCTGATAAATTTCAGCTAAGTTCCTTCTTTTTCTAGGTCCTTATGATGTAATGTTGTTTATATTAAATTTTTATCTTAATATAAGCATTTATAGCATAAATTTCTAACATTTGCTTCTGCTGCATCCCATAGATTTGAGAATAATGTGTTTTCTTTTTCTCTTATTTTGAGGCATTTTTTGATTTGCCATTTTATTTCTTATCCGGCTCATTGCTGGTGCAGTAGTGTACTGTTTAATATTTACAAATTAAATATTTAATATTTATTTACATTGTTGATTGTTCAGTATGTTTTTGTTGATCTTTAGTTTTGTACGATTGTGGTTGGAAAATACAATTGGTATGATTTCAGTCTTCTTAAATTTGTAATATCTGTTATTTCTCTTTGTATGTGATTTAACCAGAGGATTCTTCTTTGTGTACATGAAGAAAATGCATATTCTTTCTATTTTTCTTGGATAGAATGTTTTATACTTATCTTTTAGAACCATCTATTCTGAAGTATGCCTCAAGTAAAAAATGTTCTTGTTGAAAAAAATTACTTTAACTGAGGGTACTCACTCAAAACATATCCGAGGGGAGGTGGGTAGGGGGATAAGTGAAATAAGTGAAGGAGATTAAGAGTACACTCATCATGATGATCACTGAATAATGATGTATAGAATTATTGAATCACTATATTGTATGCCTGAAACTTACATAACACTGTATGTTAACTATACTGACATTAAAATAAAAAACTTAATAAAAAAGTGTTTTTAATTTTTAAAAAAGTAAATGGACAGAAAATATATATACCATACAAATAGTAACCATAAGAAGAGTGGAGTGGAATTACTTGCAGATAAAACAGAATTCAAGACAAAGATCATTATCAATGATAAAGACATTTTATAATGATAAAGGAATTTGTTGTTAGGAAGTTAAGTCTTATAACAGAGTTTTAAAATATATTAATTAAAAATTGATAGAAATAAAGGGAGAGATATTCAATTCCATAATTATAGCTTGAGATTTTAACATGCCTTATTGATAGAACAACTAGACAAAAAAAAAAAAAATCAGTAAAGACATAAAGCATCAGAACATTTAAAAAAATGATAAAATAAAAATATAACCACAATACCATTCCATATCTAAAATAAATAATTCTTTACTATCATCCTTTTGAACCTGACCTTCCATGAGCTAGTGGACAAAGAGTTTGTCCAGTTTTAAATGTATTTTTTTAATTTTTTTTTTTTTTTTTTTTTTTTTTTTTAAGACAGAGCATGAGCTGGGGAGGTACAGAGACGGAGGGAGACAGAGTATCTGAAGCTGACTCTACCGACAGCAGAGAGCTCAATGTGGGGCCCAAACTCTTGAACTGTGAAATCATGACCTGAGCTGAAGTCGGACTCTCAGACGACTGAGACACCCAGATGCCCTGAGATTGCCCAGTTTTATTCTGCAACTTAAAATCCTATCAGTGGTTGAAGTAAAACTTAAATTAAATCCAACTGATTCCAGACAAGAAGTACAGTGCATAAGAAAAGAGTTTTATATCAGATGCACCTTTGCCAATAAACGGTGATCAATTGTGGACCATCAAAAGAAGCAGTTATTGTTACCTATACTCGTATAATGCTAAGGAGGAAAAGGTGCTAGTGAGAAAACATCTCCCAGGAATAATCCATGACTGCTACACCTTCATAATTCTACAGTATGTGCAGAGATTTCCCATATGGACTTGACATGCGAAAGAAAAATGCTGCTTGGTTTGGGAGATAGTATCTTGGAGAGAAATGTAATAGAGAGCTTTCTGGGGCTCAACAAATTCATCATGTACTAACAATTTCAGATAACATGAAATGCTGCCTTCCAAGGAAAACCATGAAGTATTGCCAGTGAACTTAAAGTCTAAAATAGGGAATTGCCAAGTCTTGGGATGAAACATGTAAATTTATTTCTTCACCATGAAGGTGGTTACTGGGAAAGCTAAAGGAAGATGCTGGAGAAACTGACCATGACTTTTGATTGATGGGTCCTGATTTTCTCCCTCATGATTTAAAATGGGTTGTTTTGTTTTGTTTTGTTTTTGTTTATAAAATTTTTAATGTTTATTTTTCAGAGACAGAGCATGAGCAGGGGAGGGGAAGAGAGAGACGGAGACACAGAATCCAAAGCAGGCTCCAGGCTCTGAGCTGTCAGCACAGAGCCTGACATGGAGCTCAGACTTACGAACTGTGAGATCATGACCTGAGCCGAAGTCAGACACTAATCCAACTGAGCCACTCAGGCACCCCTAAAATGGGTTTTTTAAAGAAAAATGGAATATATGACAAAGACTTGGAAGAACATATTTGGTGGAAGATTTATTATTTGCATGGCCAAAAAAATAATGAGGGGACAGGGTGCTTGAAAGTGAAGTTTATAGGTGACAAAATTCTTTCAATGAAATTATAAAACAGTACTCTATGAAAGACAACTAAATGATGTAACATATAAGACTGAGCTACTTGAAGTTAAAGACCAGACATTCATTTTTATATCCCTTGTATCTTATAAAGCACTTGAACCAGGTGTGTTTGTATCAGTGAGGATTAGATACCGCTGCAAATAACAGAAAAAACAAAAATATCAAGACATGACTTTATTTCTAAGTTATAAGAAAGAAGCCTGAAGATGGACACTTGAGAGGTCACATGAGAGCTCTGTAAAGTTATCATGGGTCCAAACTTGTCCATCTCACTGCTCTACTATCCTTAGCATAACCCTTGTGCTCATGGTCCAAGATTACTGCCGGAGCACCAGCTATCATATCTACATTCCAAGCAGCAAAATGGAGGAAAAAGAAGTCTGGACTCCTTTTTTTTTTTTTTTTTTTTTAATGTTTATTTATTTTTGACAGAGAGAGAAACAGAGCATGAGTGGGGGAGAGGCATAGAGAGAGGGAAACACAGAATCCGAAGCAGGCTTCAGGCTCTGAGATATCAGCACAGAGCCCTATGTGGGGCTCGAACTCACAGACCATGAGATCATGACCTGAGCAGAAGTCAGACACTTAACCAACTGAGCCACTCAAGTGCCCCGGGTTGCTGCTTTTAAAGAAATCTTTTAGGAACACTCACATATCACTGAGTAGAACATATTCACTTGGCCACACCTGCATGCATGGGAGTTTGGGAAATGTAATGTTTTACCTGGGGCCATGTGCCAAACTAAAGGAAAAGGGAAAGATAGTGGGAAGTAGTTCTCAGTTTAGCATGGAACTCAATATAGACCTTTATTCTATATCAATAGGAAAGAGAAAATTATCAGATCCAACTACAATAATATTAAAATAGTAACTATGATTTACTGAGCTAGATGCTTTAGTTCATCTTGGGCAATGAACACCACAGCCATGAGGCTATAGATACTATTTAGCCTAATTTTACAGATAAGACAACTGAGTTTCAGAGAAGTTGAGCAACTTGCTGAAGGTCACACAGCTATGGAAAAGCCATGATATAAACCAAGGTCTACCTGGTTCCAAAGTCTGTTCTGTAAAAATCTTTGCTCCTTGATATGGTTCGTGTACCAGCAGCCTCGGAATTACCTGGAATCTTGCCCCCCCACCCCCCGCCAAAAGAAAAAAAAAAAAAAAGCAAACAAAAAATAGAATTTTTGGACCCCACCCTAAACTGCCAAATGCAGATCTGCAATTTAACAAGTTCCTGAACTGTAAATCTATTAAAGTTGGACAAGCATCATTCCCTGCCATTCTGCCATAAATATATCAGACCTCACTGATAATAAAGTTCGCCTTTATTCTTTAGGGAAAGAATTTCAGTCAGTTATATTTTAGTGTGAGTTTATATAATAATGTTAATTCCTCACATAGGATTAGCAGATAGGGGAATAATTTCCAAATAACATGGAAATTACATTAGTTCAAATATGATTCCTTTCCCCAGCACATTAACTTTTTGCCCCCATCAAGTTAATGCAAAGCAATTAATACAGTTGAGCACCTAGCCACAGAAAGCACAAGACTGTACATCACTCCCAATCACTTCAAGTCAGTACTTGGCTCAGTTTAGCCACATGCTGTGTCTCTAAAGTGCTTACTGCTGGAGTTTCCTTTATCTCTGTGCATTTTGTCCTTGCCTCTTAACTTAGCAGCTCCCACCTTCCCTTTCACCCCTTCCATCAAGCCACCTTCCCCTTCTTTTTAGGAAAAGTACTCTATTTACTAGGTTACGTCTTTGATGAATGGTAACTTAGTATGTCTTTTTTAAGTTTGCAAGGATTTTTCATTAAGATGTTAACATTTTTGATAGTTGTATAGGATTTAAGAGACCTACCCAGCTTAATTTTCTTCCAGTTTGCCCTATTATTTTTAGTAAGCAGTTTTGCTAAATGAAAGGAACAAAGTATATAGTGTTACAACAACACAAATGCCCACATTCTGCAATGATTAGAGGGGTTCAGAAGAAACACTATCCATCTACTTTTGGATAAATACCCGTTATTCTCAAAGGTGCAGCACAATGCACAGAAGAGATGATGGGCTTGAAGACAGAAGAAATGCATTAAAATAGTCACTGACAAAAATCCCCAGCTAAAGAGTTAAAACTGCTCTCGGCATTGAAATGCAGTTAGTATGATGAAAGTTTCTGAGACAAGTCCAAGTGATTAGCATAGGCCCCTACCCAGCTTCTGCTTTTGCAGCTTCACCTGGTCTCAACCTCAGTTCTTGACAAACTCACAGCCTCACCTGGCCCACAGACCTATAGCATCCCTGGGCCTGCTCGCCTCTGGTGATTTTTCTTTGCTGACACCTACCTGTCTGATCAGATCTTTTGTACACTTGGACAGAGAGATTTGCAGTCCCTCTCCAGTGTATGATACTGACTCAAACCCATATGCTCAGAGCATGGGGCTGTGAATGAAATCTACCATTTATGTGGCTCACAAAGCTCTCTCTGACACACACCCCATTACCCAGTCATTTACTTAATACCTCAGCACATTAAGAATTAATATTTCCATGTTTTGTCCTCAATCTGATATAATTTCTTATGTCTTCTTATATAATTTCTATGTCTCTTTATAATATTTTTGACTATGGTTGTCCTTAAAATGCATTTCCGCTTTGGGGCGCCTGGGTGGCTCAGTCGGTTGAGCGGCCGACTTCGGCTCAGGTCATGATCTCGCGGTCCGTGAGTTCGAGCCCCGCGTCGGGCTCTGTGCTGACAGCTCAGACCCTGGAGCCTGTTTCAGATTCTGTGTCTCCCTCTCTCTGACCCTCCCCCGTTCATGCTCTGTCTCTCTCTGTCTCAAAAATAAATAAACGTTAAAAAAAAAATGCATTCCCGCTTTGATCAAAATATTAAAGTCCCTTCTATTTTTAAATGTTTTTAAGCTTATTTATTTTGAGAGAGAGGGAGAAAGAGAGTGTGCACACACAGTGGGAAAGGATAGAGAGGAAAGACAGAATCCCAAGCAGGCTCCGCACCGTTAGCACAGAACTGGAGGCAGGGCTCAAATTCACAAACCAAGTGATCCTGACCTGAGCCAAGATCAAGAGGCAGACACTTAACCAACTGTGCCACCCAGGTGCCCCTCCAGTCCCTTTTAAAGATAAAATGGATATTGTTGACATTAGAGGAAAAGCCAGAATATACGATTGTTTTCCCAGTTACTTTCTGTCCATTTCTCTGCTTAGTCCAGAATCTTAACGAGGCTATTCACTCTAGATTTTCTTAAATAAAGTTTAGAACTTTCATGCAACAAATATTTTATACTTTGATTTTTTTTATTTAAATAAAATTTTTAAAAATTCTGGTGACACATGCTCAATACTCACCCATTACTAACATTGAAATACTCCTGAACATCTATCCATTTGCCTTATATCTCTCCTAATCGAATGCCTCCTACTTACCATATATATTTTTTTGAATTTTTTTTTTATTTTTTTTAATGTTTATTTATTTTTGAGACAGAGGGAGACAGAGCATGAACGGGGGAGGGTCAGAGAGAGAGGGAGACACAGAATCGGAAGCAGGCTCCAGGCTCTGAGCCATCAGCCCAGAGCCCGACGCGGGGCTCGAACTCACAGATGCGAGATCGTGACCTGAGCTGAAGTCGGACGCTTAACCGACTGAGCCACCCAGGCGCCCCTATATTTTTTATATTATAAAATAACCCTCCTTTTAAAATTTGGCTACTCAAAGGAATAGGTCTACAAAATTGTGTGTAAATCTTAAATAATTACCAATCAGTTGGTAATTTTTCTCTGTAACTATTTTTGTTTCACATTCTCAGTTGTGTGTGTATGCATGTGTGTGTGCATGTCATTGTGAAATAAGAAAGAACACAGCTGCTTTCATAAACATATGCAGAACAGTGGCAGCCTCCAGTTCTTCAGACACGGATTGTCCCAAATCACACAAGTCATCAACTGAATAATCAGAAAAGGAAAACAGGATATTTTCAACCAAAGAAGATGAAAGCCGATTTAAATTGGTCCTGTCATGGTTTCAGTCAAACAAATCCACAGTTATTAAAATTAACATGCAGAATCATCAAATAAGTATTGCCAGGTAAAGGAGATAGTGACTGCAGCTAAATTGTATAACAAGAAAAGTTAACTTGACATTCTGGTACAAGGAGATCAATGAATATGTCGATAGGATGGGACTTTAAGCCAGAACAGAACATAAACCTTGGTCAAAAGAATCAAATTCAGCAGATTTAGGTGACTAGCGCTGTATGTGAAGAAACTATATAAAAATCCGTGAAAGGGAAGGTGGGCTTCGGTGGAGATCTAATGAGTAAGTATAAAAATGGTTCAAGAGGAAAGAAGTGATAGTACCTTGGGAATTCAGTACTGGAGGGAAAGTGGGAGCGGAAGAAAAGTGAGAGAAGAGAAGGGGAGAGGGGGAGAGAGAGAGACATTTTCAAATATGGAGTACAAGATGGACACAGAGTGTAGTTAAGAGGGACATTTAAGAGTATCCAGGTATTTTCAATGTTCTTAAAACTTGAGTATCTGATAAATATTTGCCATACCTTGCTATTTCATTGCTCAGAAAGAAGGAACAAGAACAACAGCCACAATTTACTGAGTAATAACTCAGTTCCAAGCATTATGCTACATACTTTGAATATATGATCTCATTTAATTCTTTCAACAATCATGAAAATTATTATCCCCATACAGGCGGTAATTGGTAGGGCCATTTTGTAAAGCCCTCAAATTTTGGGCAGGGAGGGGATTTACTTTACAGTTATAACATTACCCTAAGTAATACAGAAGATCAGGGTAGATTCTCTTGAGGAAATAACTGTGGAACTAAGATTGTGGAAGATTAAGAATTAGACTAAGGGCATGGTCTCATGGTTTGTGAGTTCGAGCCCCATGTCTGGCTCTGTGCTGACAGCACTGTTTAACTAAATAAACATTAAAAAAAAAAACAAAAAAAAGACTGGGGGTGGGGGGTGGAAATACAAGACTATTCTAAGCACAAGGAACAGCCAGTGCAAAATTCTTGAGGCAGGAGTACTCATAGTGCATTTGATGATTTTAAAAGTGGAGTGACTGGAGCACAGTGCAGGGGGGCAGGGGTGGTAAAGCAAGGAAGCTGGAGCAGGAGACAGGGGCTACATCAAGTATTCTGGGTAATAGCCTAAAAGCTATGGAAGAGTTTTTAAAGGGGAGGGGATTGTTCACACGTGTTTTGCAAAGGTTCTTTTGGCTGCATTGCAAGGAATTGATTAATTGAAGAACGAGAGTGGAAGAGGAGAGACCAGTTAAAGTAGCCAATGAGAGAATAGAAACTTGGTGAAATGGACAACAAACAAAAACAGAACAAAACTAACCTTTATATAACCTTCCTCCATCTGCCCTGTGTCAGTGTATGGCTACCCAGTCTAGACCATATAATCCTTATAAGTTCCAAACCAGAGGAATCATCTTTGCAACTCCCTCTACCACAACTCCATAAGGAATCCGTTACCATTTCCTATTGGTTTTATTTCCTTAAAAACAAAACAAAACACACACACACGAACACAAATTACACTTGGTCATTTACTCTAGTCCTCTCCAATATGCCTGGATGGTCTTTCTAAAATGCAGAATCCTCCATCAGTGTCCATATACATGACTTTCGTTTTTTTTCTCTTCTGTCCTTAGTTATCTACTGCCACAGGACTTTTGTACATGCTGTTCTCTCTTCCTGGGACTCAACCTCCACATCCCAGCTGCAAAATTCCTCAAGAAAGACCTCTCTTCCACTCCCAACTGCCCTACTTTTGGGTCTCCTTGTATATTTGACTTTTTTTGTGCCACAGGAATGTCTAAAAATTTAAAAATCCCTCCCTAGCTATACTGAAAGCTTCATGGAGGCAGGTTCTATCTCTGTTGTACCCCAACTATCTATAAATCTAGGTTGACTGAACCCTTAGATTTTATGGAGCTTGTTTAAGGGTTTTATGTTACTTTCGTCGCTACAGAGCCATTAAAATGAGTTTTTGTGTCGTGGCAAACAACGATAGCTCTTCCCTCTAAGACAAGTGCAAGAATAAAGGTAAAAGCCAGGGAGGGATTCACTTCCCTGGCAAGCACTGCGCGTGCGCTATCTGCCAGGTTCTCAACTCTTGAAGACGCTCTGGCCAGAAAATCACCTTAGCGCCTGCTTAGTTCGGGGCTGCACAACCAGAGGGCGGGGTCCAAAGAGGAGGAAATGGTCACTGCGCCTGCGTCCGCTCCTTCTGGGTCCTAGGCTGGCTGCGCAGGCGCATATGTACCATTTTGACCGTAAACATCCTGCCGATTTGAACCGAGGATTTGGGCGGCAGGAAGAGCCGCGGCGTAACGGCAGCCATCTTGTTTGTTTGAGTGAATCGTAAAGGAGGCGGTGGCTGTGGCGGCGGCGGGAGCTGCTCCGAAGCTACACCTCACAGGGGCTCCCCCCCCTTTCCCCGCCCCCTCCCCCGACCCTTTTCCCCTCCCCAGGCCACCCAGCCCGCCCAGCTCCCGGCGGAGTACAAGGTAAGATACTCGGCCGGCCCCTCTTATCCTCCGGCTCCCTCCCCCTACCCCTTCCCTGCCGTCCTGCCGCCTAGGAGCCGGGCTCGGGGAGGGGGGGTGGGGGGGGGAGCGAGGGAGGAAAGCACTCGCCGTATCCCGGGACGGTGGCCGTGCTGCCACCCTCCGAGCCCTGGAACGGCAGCGCCGCCTGCCCAGGCCGCTTTCCCCGGGCCCGCCCTCGGCCAGGACCCGCGCAACCTGGGCCCGCATTATCGCTTGTCTGGTAACAAATGGTTCTGGTCCGTTCCAAGGCCGAAAAAGCCGTTACTCCTCCAGTCCCTCGGGAGCCACGTCTCCCGGAGGAGGCAGAGGAAACCTTGGGTCCTGGAGGGAAAGGAGGAGGTTTGAACGAGCCCGCTCTGGGACTGGGCCGCCTACTCGGGCAAAAATGGCTGTCTAGGAAGACGCGGGACGCGGGGCGGGCGGCGGCGGCGGCGGGTCGGCGCCCGCGGTGGCAGCTCGGTGGGGCAGCAACCGTCTGCCGAGCTTGGGTGCTGGGGGTCGGAGACGTGCGGGCACTGCCCTCGCGGGCGCTGTGGACTCATCGCACGGCGACGGGCCCCTCGCCAGGGATTGCTGCTGCTCCCCCTCCCCTTTTTTTAAGGAAATATTTTACGTTGGGAATATTACACACTGGACAGACCAATAGAAAACGAGACCAAGGGAAGTTGCTTCTGATTCTTAGGAAATTAGCATAATTGGTCCCCCCCCACCCTACTTTTCTAATGATTAGGGATATTGAGTGTTTTGATAATTGATGTAGAGACGCTTTGGGAAGGTGGTTTCTGACAAATGCTTGAAGTCTTTCTCCTTTCTGAGAAAGTCTTTGCGATTGATCTGCTGTGATAGAGTGGGGTGACACTATCTACTTGTGGTGCCAGACCTAGCGGCATTCTTTCAAATTTGGAAGAAGGAAACGCTGGAGGGTTTGTCTGCCCACCCTATGATTGTAACGCTGTCTTAAGGGTGCAAAACCGCGCTAGTGCTTTTAATGATTTCTGGTAAAGGCTTATGTCTGTCAGCTTTCTTTGCAAGCGAAGTTTAATATTTGCTCTCATAATGCTGTTTAGAATCATCACTGAAATCCAGAAAAAAATTCTTTTTAAAAATGAATGCAAATGCCAATGAGCTGTGTGAATCGGCAGAATTTTAGAGACGGGCTGGAGAAGCTTTCCTAAGTTGTAGAGTCTTTAAATTTATTTTTGTTTTTAATGTTGGAGGCAATTTACAATTATTTTTAGAAAGACACTGATGAGGACATATACCGTAACCAGTGATTAAATTATTTAACAGTTCGTAAATTGTTGAGGTGACAGCAGTGCATAACTAATGGACATGGTGCTTTTCATAAACAAGTCAGAATTACATTGGTAAAGAGTAACCTTAATAACTTTTTTGTTTATAAAGACGACACATTAGTACACTCTACACTTGTTTTTCACTTAGAGTGGTAGGTTTAAAGTATTCTGAAAAAATTTTATCTTTCCTAGTTTGGTGCAGAAGGGAAATTTCTAATGTTTAAGAAATAAAGGTTTTGTGTATTTTGTTTAAATGTTGTGATGTCAGATTGTTAGGCATGATCATGCTTTTTATTTTCTGCTGTGAGATTTTTTTCAAATTTACTGTTTATTTACATCCCGGTAGGATTGTGCTAGTTTGCTGTTCTGTTTCATTCTCATCCTTTTTGGTTAACATCCTCATTTTATAGATGTGAAAGCTAAGACTCAGTTAAATAACTTTTAACCATTACAGAACAACTCAGGAGGGAGCTGAATTTGAATCTAGGACCTTTTGATTGTAAAATTGTTGTTCAAAGAATGTTAGTAGCAGAAGGGTGGGGAGCTCTAGTGTGCAGGGTTGGAAATAACTTCTGTTCCTGAGGCAGCCCCCAAACCTCCAGAGATCATCACATTCTTATCTGAGTTTTAGGTATAGATGTTTTCCAAGGTTAGTAAATCACTGAATTTCAACCTTCCAGGTTTTTATAGTTTGTGAAAATGAACCACACAGACTAAGCAGCTTAACTTGTTAGTTAATGGCAAAGCAGGATTGTGTCTTGACTTGCAATATAATAGTTTTTACTTTGGGTGATATTTGTGTATGTTCCAAGTTAAAGTCGAACAGTACAAAAAGATAGGTGTCACTTTCCCAGCAGACCCGCTTTCCAAAGGTAACTAGTGTCATCAGTTTATTTGTACACCACAGATAATTTATGTAAGTGCATTAAATATATCTTACAGAGAGAGCCTTCCTTTAAAGAATACACATATGTATACCATTGTTTAAGTCTGCATGGAATTCTGTTATATGGCTGTATTAATTTGTTAAAAGTCACTAATTAGCAGCCAGGTAAATTATTTCTTTTTTTTTTTTTTTTTTTTCAGGTAAATTATTTCTAATGTTTTGCTGTTAAAAGACATGCTGGCAAGGCAACACAGTGTTGCGTTAGAGGTGTGAGCTCTGAAATTCAAGTTTCACTTGCATTAAATGCTAATGACCTTGGTACATTGTCCATTTTCTCTGTTTCCTCATCTGTAAAATGGGCTGGTACTTACCTCATGACTGTCGTTAAAAGGATGGACACATCAGTTTTTAACATTTTTTGTTGTTATTATATATCTCAAGGTATGCCATTGGCATTATTACTGGAAGTGCAGTTTCTATTTCGAGTGTTTGAGATTTTCATAAGATGTTGGCAAATTGCCCTTAAAAGAGGTTATCCCAATTTATACAACCATTGTCCTGCCCTGCTTTCTAACAGATGAGTGAAATATCATAATGACTAATATCATGGTAGAAACATTGTATCTACATTGTAGAAACAAGGCTGTAATTTGCCTTTTTTTGTAAGATCACAAATTGTCATTTTTTCCATTTCTAAATATGTTCAAAAATACTGATTTGTCATTTCACTTTAGACTTAAATTACTTTTTAGGCTATATTGAAAAAAGTTGGCTGCTTTAGAAAAAAATGAGAAATCCTGAAATTGCGTGAGCTATCCTCTCAGACCAAATACAGGCTTTATGCTAAGATCTTTTACAAAGGATTAACAGACTTAGAATTTTCAACATTTACAGAGATTAATCAACTTTTTTTTTAATTAAAGTATGCTAATACTAAGAAAAAAGATTGTTCAAAAGATTGTACTTTATTTAGATATAAGCCAGTTGTTGATCTACCACTGTGCTTCAGACGTCCTATAGTTATTAGGGTGATTTCCTCTTGCTAATTGTTTCCCAGAATAACTTTTGCACCACTTTGCTTTAGTTACCCCATCCCATGCCAAGAAAGCATCTATTTAGGAATCTTTGCCTCCACATAACTGGGATATTTTAGGCATGGTACTCTGACTAGCAGCTTAAGTCCTGGCCATGAGTTACTGACACCTGTTGAAAAGTGCCAGTAGTTTTAATTTCTAAAATTTCCAGAATTTTTTACATATGTCAATTATGAGATCACTTGGTGTATCTCATTTCCTTATTCATTAAGCACGTATTTAGTAGTTGTTATGCAGCAGGCAGTATTCTAAAATCTAAATATTAAGGAGATATTTGTTTGGAATACAGCTATCTTCTATAGTGAAAATTGGGACTTCTTGTGTATGACAGCAACTGTATTTCTAAGAACACATTGCCATATTGGATTTCTACAAAATCCTGTAGACTTTATTTATAGCGCTGTAGAGGCAGCTTAATTTTCAGGCTAACAAACATTAAGGCTTAAAGTAAAAGCATTGCTTTGCAACATAGGCTCTCTTTGATTATGGGAAGCCTATTTGGAAATATAAAATACTGCTGAGCAGGATATAAGATACACTTGAGGAGTTAGTGTTTAATTCTGTCGTAGAGTGTTTAATCTGAATTCTTCCTACTTTTCACATTCCTTAGTCACATTTAAGAGAGTTCACAACATTGGGCAGTTGATGAAGCCTGTTTTTGTTTTTTGTTTTTTGTTTTCTTTTGAAACAGTTTTCCTAGTGTGAATTAATAATGATCCTCTGGACACATCTGGTTCAGCGATTGAAAATTTCAGGACCCTTTGCCATTAAGTAATAGAAAAATGGAAAGGAGGCAAACCTGACTGAATTACTCTTGCACCACCACCCTCTACCCTTTCAAACTTTTTTGACAGGCATGAAATCTCTTGCCTATAATATGTTTAACTAATATATATTTCCTGTACAGCACTGGAAAGAATGGATACAGTTGTTAATTCAAAATACAATAAGCAAAATTCTTATTATAAAATTTACAGATTCTCATTTTAAAATTTACAGTCTCTGCAAAAACTTGAAAATTTGGAGTTAACTTACTCTGGATATTTTTTTTAAGCTAATTCTAAATTTTACATTCCCACTGGCAGTGTATATAAGAGGTGAAGCTTCTCTGTATCCTCACCCACCTTTGATGTTGCTATTATTTTTTATTTTACATTTTAATAATGTGCAGTAACATCTCGTGGGTCTAAATTTGCATTTTCTTAATGACTAGTGATCTTGAACATCTTTTCTGGTTCTTATTTACCTTTGGTATATCCTTTTCTGTGAAATTTCTCTTCATTTCTTTTGCCCATTTTCAAATTAGATTTTTTAAAGTTTATTTTGAGAGAGAGTCCTTGAGTGCACATGTGCAAGTGGGGGAGGGGCAAAGAGAGGGGGAGAGAATCTCAAGCAGGCTCCAGGGTGTCAGTGCAGAGCCTTTGCGGGGCTCCAACTCCGGAAACTCTGAGATCATGACCTGAGCCGAAACCAAGAGTCAGACGCTTAACTGACTGAGCCACCCAGGCACCTATCTAATTAGATTTTTTTACTTGTGTTTTTAGAATTCTTTATTCTGGATCTAGGTTCCTGTCAGATATGTCATTTTCAGTTTTTTCCCCATTTTGTATCTTTGCATTCTCAGTGAACTCTTTTATATAACAAAATTTCTTAATTTGATAAAGGCCAATTTATTACCTTTTTTTCCTTTATGGGACATGTTTTTGGTGTCCTGTCTAAAAATTCTTCCCAAGGTTTAGGTACTAAAGGTTTTCCCCTCTGGTTTTTTCTAAAAATTTTATAGTTTTACATTTAAGTCTGTGATTTATTTTAAATTACTTTTTTTTTTAAGCTTACTTATTTTGAGAGGGACAGCAGGGGCAGAGAGAGAGTCTAGAGAATCCCAAGCAGTCTCTGCATAGCCAGCTTGCAGTCACATGCAGAGCCCAGTGCGGGGGTCAGACCCATGAAACCATGAGATCATGACCTGAGCCAAAATCGAGCATTGGACCTCAGCCAACTGAGCCACCCAGGCACCCCTGAATTACTGTTTATATAATGCATGAGGTTTGGATCAAGATTCATATTTTGTGGATGATATCCAATCACCATTTGCTGAAAAGACTGTCCTTTCCCCTTTGTCAAGCTTCCTCATCTTTGTGAAAAATCAGTTGGAGTTATTTATGTGGATTTATTTCTGGGTTTCTGTCTTGTTTCATTGGTGTGTGTGTGTGTGTGTGTGTGTGTGTGTGTGTGTGTGTGTTTTCTGCCACACAATGTTGACTATTGTAGCTGTTAGGTAAATCTCGAAATTGGTTAGACAAATTCATCCCACTGTATTCTTTTTTAAAAAAGTAGTTTTAGCTATTCTCGTTCCTTTGCCTTTTCCAAAGAAATGTTACAAAAATCTTGTCAATGGCTATAAAAAAAAACTCAAAAGAATTTCAATAGGCATGATGTTAAAGTTTCTTTTGAAACTAAACGTACAGGGGCACCTGGGTGGCTCAGTTCAGCATCCCGCTCTTGATTTCAGCTCAGGTCATTGATCTCATAGTTCCGGGGATCAAGCCCCACATTGGGCTCTGTGCTGACATCCTGGAGCCTGCTTGGGATTGTCTCTCTCCTTCTCTCTCTGCCCATGTCCTGCTTGCCATGCACATGCATGTGCTCTCTCAAAATAAACATGAAAAAAATAAACATACACTTGTCGTGCTACCCAGCAATCATACTTCAGGACTTTTGCCCCAGAGAAATGAAAACTCTGTTCACCAAAAGTCTATATACACAGGTGTTTATAGCAGCTTTATTTGAAACAGCCTCAAACTGGAAACAACCAAATGTCCTTCGATAGGTGATTGACAAAGCAAATAGTGGTGTACCTCTCTATCCCATGGAATGCTACTCAGTGATCAAAAGGAACATACTATTGATAACTGGCAACAACTTGGGTGGATCTCAAAAAGAGTGTTAGACTGCTGAATCCAAAAAGTCACATACTGTATGATTCTACTTATATAACCTTCTCAAAATGACCAAATTAGAGATGAAGAACAGAGTGGTGGTTGCTGGGACTTAGGAATGGTAGAGAGGAAGGAATGGGGGTGACAATTAAAAAGGATAGAGAGGAAGAGCTTTGTGTTGATGAACTAGTTTTGTATCTTATTCACTTGCAGTGGTGGTTACACAAATCTGCACATGTGATAAAATGGCATAGAACTATACATACACTTGCACCAATGTCAGTGTCCTGGTTTTGATACTGTATGTGAGATGTCACCATTGGGGGAAACTGGTTAAAGGGTAAGTGGGACCTCTCTACTATTTCTGGGACTCCTGTGAACCTATAATTATTTCAAGAGAAAAAATGTTATAAAAATGTTTATGTACTTTTCATGTGCTATGGGTGTGCTTGAGTTTATTTCTGTAAAAACATGACTTGTATATCGTATTGTAGTCGTAGACATTTTAAAGAAATTCATCTGGCGAAATAGATTTTTTTAATCTTCTATGTAAGGGTAAATAAATAAAGGAAATATCAACACAGGAAATGAAGGAAACATACACAGTTAATGTACTCTATAAACTGGATTTTTTAGGGTGCCTTTTTTTTCCTTCTATATCAACACATAGCTTGCTAAAAGAAAAACGTGTACTTGTATTTCCACTAAGACTATTTCAGTCATAAGATAAATGTTACGCTGTATCATTGTCCTGATACAATGTCCTGTTAGTGTTTAAATTATAATTGGACAAGTGCTTTTCAAGTTCTTGAGTTGGAAAAACTATATATATAATGCTTGTTTAAGCCTCAGCTTTTCTAAACTACTCACCTGTAAAGGTGGACCAACCCACCTACTTTTATCTGGTACAATATGAAATACTTGTTAGCACAGTACTTGTCATGAGGTAGCAATTATCCTATAAAGCATCTAGCTGAGAATCCATTGTTAATGGGGTTCTAAAAATGTAAATTTACACACTGTTTAATATCTGTTCCTGAGTATTCTTGGACATACTTTTCTTGCAATAAAGAATTTTTTTTTTTTTTTTTTTTTTTTTTTTTTTTTTTTTTTTGGCCAGAGGCAGACTCTTTTCCACAAGTTAGTGATCAGGGTAGGAATGGAATGAACACTTGATGGAACTTCAAAATGGAAAAGAGTTTTCTGGTGACAATTTTTACTTTAAAAAAAAATGGCCCTTTTATTTTGGGTATGAAAATGATTTGACTCTTTTGTCCCTTTTCTCTTCAGCTGCTATTTTGGGGTCTTTTTCTTGCCCTCTCAAAACTAACACAGTAGATTGTTTTCATAAATGTATATATTGTACTTTGTTCCACCTTTCATGATTCCATATTTAAAAGAATAGGAAACTTTTATTTTCATATTTCTTCTATGTCTTGATAAATGTTTGTTTTCATATGGTAGTTATATTAACTTTTTTTCCCTTTCAGATTTCCTCCTGTTTCATAATCAGCCGGAACAATGTTCTACGCACATTTTGTTCTCAGTAAGAGAGGGCCTCTGGCCAAAATTTGGCTAGCGGCCCATTGGGATAAGAAGCTAACCAAAGCCCATGTGTTTGAGTGTAATTTAGAGAGCAGTGTGGAGAGTATCATCTCACCAAAGGTATGTTTGTTGTTGATATTTTTATTCACTTTGTAGATTGTTTATTGATATGTGAAACAATTCTGTAAAACAGCTTTTTAGGTTTACGTCTTCTTTGGAGGCAAAGAAAAATTTCTAGATTACCCAGAGTTCCAGTTTGGTATGCTATTCCCTTTAAAAATTCTGTAAGTGCACAGATCTTTTCATTTGCCTGTTTTCATGGTAGATCAGCGTGAGATCAGGCACTACCCAAATATATTTCTAGATGTTTTTGTACTTAAACATGTGTATAGGTGTTTCTAATTTGGGAATTTATAAAATATTCAAAATAAGGACCCTTTAATTAGAAACTGTTGTAGGGATCAGATCTAATTATTGTAGCCATCTAGTAAATAGTATCCATAACTCTTGTACCTCCTCAGCTCCACAGGCCTACTTGCTGTTTCTTAAAGATATCAAGCTTTTTCCCTGTCTCAGAACTTTTATACTTGCTGTGCTCTTCCCCTAAATATTTAATTATTGTGTGTCTCCCACTAGTATGGAAGCCTCATGAATGTCCTTACCTTATCTGCCTTGTTTACGGCTCTGTTCCTAGAGGAGCTTTTATTAACATCCTGTGAAACTGTTCTGAGGCAGTGGTTTTCACCCTTGGATTTCACAAACAGTGTAACTAGAAATAATCCATGTTTTTTTGTGTTGCCAAGAAAGGACCTTTACAGCATACACAATTACATGTATTAACATCATTAACACTTTGTTGAGATAACGTTGACTTCAAAATGTATAAGGACTAATCTCAAAGGAAAAGTCCTTAAATATGATACAACACACACACACGTTACGTCTGTGTTTTAAAGGTCCTTTTGTGGACCTTGTATTAACCCATATGCGCTCTAGTTGTCCTGTCGAGAAAATAGTCCAGATACAGCTGTCTGGACCGCATTGAGAGCTACTCTTAGAATTGGCAGTTTGGATGATGCTGGCTGCCATGATGTGTTAAATAAATAAGGGTAGTTCTTTATTGCTGAAGAAGCAAGGGGATCTCAGGTGAATAAAGCTGGGATCTAGAAAAGACTTGTTCAGAAAAGTCGTGTGGGAGAGGATATGTTTTAGGAGAGAAAAGTGGAAGTTTATATGTGTAATGAGAGCTAAATTACAGAGTTTCCACTTGTCTACAGAATTTTGGCTGGTTTTAGAGTTAAATTTGGTGGCATTTATTGGTTTTAAGGAAATTTCTATCATATTATTTCTAAGATGTAAAGTGAAAAATTATAAAATGAAAAGTTTACTAACAGGGAAATAGGTGACCTCTAGTCCTACCACCTAGAGAAAGTTTTAGTATTTTGGTATGCATTTAAAATGTGTGCATATATTTTACACATAAGCATGTATACACAAACTGCATTATATGTTTTATAACAAGACTACATTCAGGAAAAGCTCTGTTCATAACTTTACCATCATTTTTCATGGTTGCATTGTATAGTGTCATGGTCTCTTATCCACAGAATTTAAATACAAAACATAGAAACAGGTCATTTGTGTATTCATATGTTCACTGTAGAACTACTAATGTAAATGATTATTGGAAACAGCTTGAACTAGATGATCCTGGGAATGTCTTAATATATGTCGTAATTACCTTAATTCTAAAACACTTTTGGCCCCAAGGATTTAACATAAAAGATTATAGACCTGTAATTCATTGTTTCGATTATACATGATTTATTTTACCAGTGTCTTTTTTAAATAATCTATAATTTTTCCTAATTTTTTGAATTTTACTTCCACTGGTCCTGTACTGTGCAACCATTAAAATTACAAAGATTTTTCTACTTGGTAGGACTACAGGTTTATTTTCCTCTTTTTAAAAAATAACCATTGAATAAACATTGCTTGCAAAATCTTTTGGTCACATCTGTGGACTTTTTGTTGTTGTTATTCATTTTTGAGAAAACACGAACCTGGAAGGGGCAGAGAGAGACAGGGAGACACAGAATCTGAAGCCGGCTCCAGGCTCTGAGCTGTTAGCACAGAGCCAGGCAAGGTACTTGACACTCACAAACCATGAGATCATGACCTGAGCCGAAGTTGGATGCTTAACCAACTGAGCCACTCAGATGCCCCCCCTCTTTTTTTTTTGACTCAAGATTGTTTACTATGTGAGGTTAGGATACATCAAAACCAGTCTTGGATTTTCATTGATCTTTGGTTCCCATCTGTAAATTTTTCCTTAGTGTTGATGTTTAGGAAGATAAATGATGGGCCAGGTGGTATATTTCTGATATGCATTAATAGTTTGCTCTGTGGGGAGATAGTACCAGTTTGCACTGCTGGTCGAATTGTATGAGAATATGAGGTTTTCTACTTTTTATAGGTATGCTTACTGAGAGAAGTGAATGGAAAAAGGAGAAGTTGAGCTCTTTTCTTGAAATTGATATGTGTGACTAATCTTTAACACCCATAAGCAAATATTAAGGGTGATTTGGCTTAAAAGGATAACATTTTTTCATAGTATGTGCAGAGTACTTTGTACACCTTTAGGGACACTACAAAAGAATACAAGATAATCTGATACGTGAAGGTATGTAGCAGTTGCCACAAAGTAAGGCATACAGTTCAAGAATAATGTAAAAAACTGTGGAGGGTGTGAGAAAGAACAACTTACTTTAAAAACCATTTCTAAGTGGGTTTTTTTCAATGTTTATTTTGAGAGAGCATGTGTGAGTGGGGGAGGGGCAGAGCAAAGGAAAGAGAATTCCAGGCAGGCTCAGCCCTGTCAGCCCAGAGCCTGATGTGGGCCTCTGATTCATGAACCTCAGGAACCAAACTGTGAGATCATGACCCGAGTCAAAATCAAGAGTTGGATGCTCAACCAGTTGAGCCACTTAGGCACCCGTCTAAGTGGGTTTTTATGATTGATCTTGTTTTATTTTGATAAGAATATATATTTCCACAGGTGTACTAACTCAAAAATGTCTGTTTGCTCTTGTGCAGTTCTTGTGAGGGATTTTAGAACAAGCGTCAGACATACAGCTCAGTTGTAACCTTGTGGCTTCTGCCCCCTCCCGACACTCCTCTGTTTGAACAGCCACTGGTAACCTCTGTAGAGCTTTCCCTGGGTACATAGCCTGTGTTCCGTATTACACCTATACTCTTAACGTGAGCTAGCTCAACAGCAAAAATGGCCATACTTCATATTACCTACTTCTTTGCTAAACTCTGAACCAAACTCATCCAGAAAGAAATCTTTTGCCCAAACACCACCTTTTTAAAAAGTTTCCAATTCTTTACAAGATAATGGCATGCAGTGGGTTTTAATTTTAAATCCTTCCTCCTTTCTTAGGTAAAGGTGCAGTCAATATTAAATTTTCTAAGACCACATCATAAAAGTAGATTCTTTCCATTAGGAACAGTGTTTTAATTGGGTCTTTTCATATCAAGGATGATAAGTCCTGGATTTGATGACAAATTTTTAATTTTAGATATACTAAGAATAGCAGTAACTTTTATAATTTATGTTGTAAGTCATGTGAAATTGCCATAAAGACAGAGCCTGAGAGTCCTTGTAAATGGAATCCTAGGCTGCTATAGACAGTACATATATAACTGAGAAATACAGTGTTTCATTTTATAAGTAACATAACATTTTATAAGTAACATTTTATAAGTAACATACTAATTATATTTGAAGCAAATGATTAACAGCTTTCTTTGCTGCCTTAGAATTTGAGATCTGTGGTATGATTTGGAAAATAATCTGGGAAAGTTTGAGTTCATGTTGTCTTGTTCTCAAAAACTTTTCCATATTCTAGCTAGAGGAATTGTGAATCATGCTGTTTAGTTCGGTGTTTACTGTGCTTTCTTTTCCCAACTACTGCATCTCATTCCACACAAGCATTGATTGAGATCTACCTTGAAAGGGGAAAAAAAAAAAACAGGCTGAGGAGTGTGTATTTTCTTGTAAACAAAAAAAAAAAAAGATGGGTTACCATTACCTTTCAACTGTTATTATGCCTTCCAGTCAACCGATAAACTCAGTGAAAAAGGTCTTAAACAGCGAAGAAATTAACAGTCACTTAATTAGAAGTTTAGAGATAGGAAGATTCAGGTTTAGTTGAGTTCTTTCAATGATGTCATTCATCTAAGGACTCACCAGTCTCCTGTTGGCTTCTTGTTCTTGTACTTACAGCCTCATGACTACAAGCAGCTCCAAACCCCACTGCTCACAACACAGGAGGGAAAAAAGAGAGAGGCGTTCTTCTTATTGGGAAAATCTCTCTCAGAAGCTGACATACTTTATACTTTTTCTTGTTGGTTAAACTGGGTTATGTGCCCACTCAAAAAGCATTAGCAAAGAGGAAAGAGTTCTTCAAGGCTGAGAACATTCACTCCCCGGACAAAATAGAGTTCAGCTAGCTAGCAAGAAGCAATCGCTCTGGATTGGCAAACAAAAGCGCCACACATTCCTTAATGTGCTTATGATGGCAGTCTGTGGGATGCCTTGGTACCTGCTGCATAGCTTCCTTTGTGTCTGTGTTCACTCATGAATTACTGCTAGTCTAGTCCTGGTCAATACAGATACTCGAAATTTATAGGTAAGGCACAAGTAAAATAATTATAGGTGATTTATAAGGTAACTTCAAATAATTAATGATTAAAAGTATGAAGAGAGAAAGTGAAAACTGCCCATCAATTGCACAGAATACAAGCTTTGAAGTATGATTACCTCTAAAACCAAAAAAAATAACTTTGTAAATTAGATTAATGTTTTATTCCTAGGTGAAGATGGCGCTCCGAACATCAGGACATCTCTTACTGGGAGTAGTTCGAATCTATCACAGAAAAGCCAAATATCTCCTTGCAGACTGTAATGAAGCATTCATTAAGATAAAGATGGCTTTTCGGCCAGGTATTGTTGACTTTTTTTTTTTTTTTTAACCTTGGATTTTCTCATGCAGTATGAAAAATTGCAAAACCTATATTCTAGTTCCATTTGTTTTGTTCTAATATTAATACAGGGGAACCTTTCAAAAACAGGGCTAGGCTTGGAGAGGCAGTGGTTCAAGGGAAGAAACCCACTTCAGTCGTACATATGGAATTATGGCAGTCACCCCTTTTTAAATGCCTTTTCATTATCTTACATAGAACTGAGTCAGAATTGAAACGTTGAAAGCTGATTGTTACATGAATTTTTTAAATGTAACTTAAGAAAATCTTAGGATTTAAAATTTTTTTCCCAAATAAGTTTAGCATATTCTTAAAATTCACTTTTAACTTGAGACTTTTATTAAACATTCTTTATAGTGTTATGTTGTTTTAGGTAGTGATTGGCTCTAAAACTGGATTCTAGCAACCAAATTTCCATCTGCATAGATAATAATTATGATATTTATCTGACTTCATATGTCATTTTATAATTTTTAAAACAATGATGGAATTTTATTCTAATTAAAATAATGAAGAGATGCCTTATATGGTAGTTTTTACCGATTATGTTTTACTACTTCAATTTATTTTAACATATGAACTGAAATTTTTGAGATCTAAGATTTTATTTAAAAGCAAAATGTTTAGGTAGAGGCTATGGTACTTAAATGATCTCTAACATGTAGATAATTGCATTTTGCTTAAGTAACCATGCTTTTTTATTTTTTCTTATTTAAAGCAATGCGTTTTTAGCATACACTGAAGAATATAAGGAAAACCAAAATAATGTAATCCCACTTACCCTAAAATAACCAACTCCTCTTGATATTTAGGGTGTTCCTTTCCAGTCATTCCCCTTCTTCATAAATGTCATGTTTATGAAGAAAACTGTTATTAATGTTTATTTGTCATGTCCTTTTCAAGACTTACCACCTTAATGCATTATTAGTGCTTTGACTTTTTTTGGAAAGCAAGTAATTTGGCTTATGAGTATAGAAAAACAAAAGTACTTGAGCTTTGGTGGTACTTTGCATACATTATCAATCTTTCGGGACTATAACCTTAGGAGATTATACTGACTTTACCTTCCTCTGATCCCTAGATAACCTGTGATATAACCAGGCCTTCAAGCTTACCATTTCCTTTCCAGGTGTTGTTGACCTACCTGAAGAAAATCGAGAAGCTGCTTACAATGCTATTACCTTACCTGAAGAATTTCATGACTTTGATCAGCCACTGCCTGACTTAGAGTATGTCTCTCCCTCTTTTAATTGTTGACTTGGTCTACATAAACCAAAATAGTATAGTTTTCCATGGAATAGTTTTTTTTTTTAACATTTATTTTCAAGAGACAGACACACACAGTGCAAGGGGGGAGGTGCAGAGAAAGGGGGTTACAGAATCGGAAGCAGGCTCCAGGCTCTGAGCTGTCAGTGCAGAGCCCAACGCGGGGCTCGAACCCACCAACAGTGAGATCATGACCTGAGCTGAAGTTGGACGCTCAACCGACTGAGCCACCCAGGCGCCCCTTCCTTGGAATGTTTTGACACCAAATTAACATGAGGCTCAAATGTATAAGCTTTCAATTAGGATAATGTATAAATATGAAACATATAACCTAGAACTGTTTCTTCTGTAAGAAAACCGTACAGATGTCAACTTTAACAAAGCTAAGATAGAATTCACATGTGCTTAGGCCAAAGCTTGTGTAAACAGTTTCCCAGGTTTGTGCTTTACATAAGGATATTAGTAAACATGAACTATTGGTTCATGACTTTTCTCTGGAGGTATATATTAAAGTCATCTATAGTTATCCTCTTTGCCAAGCTAACTTAAAGAGCAAGAAAGGGTCGTTGTCACAACATCCAATTGAGGAAGTTGTACAGAGATGACCATTCTAGCATAATATTGTAGTATATTTCTCTTTTCTCAAGTCCCCAAAATCCAGCTGTTACCATGACAGGGAATGTGCCTATAACTTTCCATGTGATTTAGTAGCACAAGTGACAACCAGAAAACTCTTACACTACGCCCCATTTTTTTTTTTGACAAATTTTTCTGCTTTGTAAAATGATCTATGACTCCTAATTCTGATTTATTTTTGTGTGTGTGTGAAATAATGCTAGGTGCTATCTAGCTCCTTTCCTGTTTTCTTTTTCCTCTTAAACTTCCATTTTTAAAAAATTTTTATCATAGAAATTTAACAGCCAAAAATTAGATTAGTATAATGAACCCCATGCACTGTTGTTTAATTTGAATATATTGCCAGTTTTATTTCATATGTATTTCCCCAATTCAACCTCCAACCCACACTGGATTATTTTAAAGAATATAGATCTTCCTTTCTCTGTAAATACTTCAGTATGTATCTCTTTTGAGGTAAGGAATTTTCTTTTTTTTTTTTTTTTTTTTTTTTTTAACATTTAATTTTGAGAGAAAGAGAGAGCAAGCACAAATTGGGAAGAGGCAGAGAGGGAGGGAGACACAGAATCTGAAGCAGGCTCCAGGCTCTGAGCTGTCAGCACAGAGCCCAACGCGGGGCTCGAACCCACAAGCCGTGAGATCGTGACCTGAGCCGAAGTCAGACACTTAACCGACTGAGCCACCCTGGCGCCCCAGGAATTTTCTAAATATATCCATAACAACATCCCATCTTAAAAATACAATATTTCTTTAATGTGATATCCAGTCAGCATTCAAATGTCTCTCGTTGACACATAGGCCCTTTTCCCCCCAGTTTAAGTTAGGGTCTGTACACATTCTGTAAACTGCATTTGGTTGGTATGTTTCGGAAGTCTCTCATGTTTTTATTGGCATTTGCTCAAAAAAAAAAAAAAAAAAAAAAAAAAAACGGATGTTTTGTTTTGAAGCATTTACATTCTGAATTTTCCTGATATTCTATGTTGTTTAATGTTACATGTTTTTTATTTAATATTTTTTAAATAATAGAGATTACTTGTTAGAAGAAAGTCTCAGAAAAGCTGGGTAGCTTCAGTGTTCATAACACCTGTAAGTTTCACAACCCTGATGAAAACTCATGCCTGTCTAGACCATGCATTTCTAAGTTTTTCCTCTGTATACTCTATTACCTTATGTAGTGATTTCAGCATATTCTATTTTGCCTGCCGGTCACTTATGATTTTTAAATAAGCATACAAAATAAATTCCAAATCACTGTTAAAATTCTTAAATTGTAGGGGTGCCTGGGTGGCTCAGTCAGTTAAGCATCCCAACTTTAGCTCAGGTCATTCACGATTTCACAGTTCATGGATTCGAGCCCCGCATCGGGCTCTGTGCTGACAGCTCAGAGCCTGGAGCCTGCTTCGGATTCCGTGTCTCCCTCTCTCTCTGCCCCTCCCCCACTCATGCTCTGTCTCTCTCCATCTCTCAAAAATGAATAAACGTTAAAAAAAACAAAACTGAAAAAGATTCTTTAATTGTATTTAGTGTTCTATATTAAGACTTATAAACCATGATAACTTGTGTGCATGTTTTTTCCTTATAGAGAGAATTAGGATTTTTTATATATATATATATATATATATATATATATATATATATATATATATATATGTATGTATGTATGTATATGTGTTACGGTAAGTCTTGAGACTAAAACGTATTTGAAATTCTTTTAAAGTGACATAGATGTGGCCCAGCAGTTCAGCCTGAACCAGAGTAGAGTGGAAGAAATAACCATGAGAGAAGAAGTTGGGAACATCAGTATTCTACAAGAAAATGATTTTGGTAATAGAGAAACAGATCACTAGACACTAGCTAATGTTAGAATTATGTTGTTGCACTACTAGCAATTTGAAAAAGAAAACCCAGATATATGTTACATTTATGATGACAGAAAAACAAAATTTTATCTCCTGTATTTTCATCAAAAAAAGAATTTGCCTTCCTACCAGTCTATGAACCGTCATTTCCATTTATGCACCAAACTTGATTTTGTCTACTCCTGTCCCCCATACACAGTGATAGAACCTATGTATGGATCTGTGTGAAAAGTTTGAATATTGAAGTAATACATTTAATCACTTTGGAACAATTTCATTATGTACCTACTATTCTTTTTGAATAGTGTTTAAAACAAGTTAGTGGAAGTATTTTCTTGATGAAAACACATTGTAACAAAATCTGAGTATTTATGAGACCTAACCTACATACATACTTAAATTTACCTGATATATTTAAGATGATGTAAATATGGATCCTACTTTTGAATTTGCTAGTCATGCCCCAGAATCAGTTTATGAAATATAAATGCTAAAGGTTTAAAGTTTAAACTAGATGTTTTAATACTCAAGTAAGACTTCCATAAGTAGATGTGGCATCACAATTATCATAAATCGTTAGGTGCTTTCTTTTATAACAGTGATGTTTGTAACTTTGTTTACCTTATCACTAAAATTTGTTCAGGCGACTTTGGAATGGATGATCGTGAGATAATGAGAGAAGGCAGCGCTTTTGAGGATGACGACATGTTAGTGAGCACTAGCGCCTCTAACCTCCTGTTAGAGCCTGAACAGAGCACCAGCAATCTGAATGAGAAAATTAACCATTTAGAATATGAAGACCAATATAAGGATGACAATTTTGGAGAAGGAAATGATGGTGGTATATTAGGTAGGTCACAACAAGGTGGTTATTTTATAACATTTCTTTGTTCAGTTGTGGTGTTTTAGAGCAGTCACTAATTTTATGCCTTAAGTAGCTCTTTTGGTACAGATGTGTGTATTGTGACCATTTGATTTCATTGAAGTTCTCTGAAACTAGCCTTTAAAAATATGATGTACCTGATTTTCTTAAAGGTGCTTGTCTCAGAGTGTTAAGGTTTACTAGTTCTTAAAACTTCTCTATTTGTGTTTGATATCTATATTAAGTAAATATGTTTTAAATAGAGATATGAACCAGAAAATCTAAATTAAGAATGAGAAATTTTTTTGTATATGGTTTTATACTTTTGTATGCTACCTTGAAGAGAAACAGATGGAAGTTGAAGTTTTTTAATTTGGTTGATTTTCATGTAATTGTATTTCCTAGTGATTAGCTATTCTTTTAGCATTTCTTTTTCAAGTTATAACTAAATTACATTCCCTATTTCAGATGACAAACTTATAAGTAATAATGATGGTGGTATCTTTGACGATCCCCCTGCCCTGTCTGAGGCAGGTGTGATGTTGCCAGAACAGCCTGCACATGATGATATGGATGAGGATGATAACGTATCAAGTAAGCATTTCCTGTTCAGTGACCTGGACATGATTATATGGTAGTTAGAAAGGCATTTAATGTAGACGACCGTAAACTAAAAGTTCCAGCTTTTAATGAATTGTAAATCTTCTTAAAAACAGTGCTTAGTTCTTATTCTCTTTCATGTTTAACTCTGTCCCTCCCCTTTTGTGGCCAGTAGGGTTCACGTCTGGAGCAACTCCTTCATAACTAGAAAAGTGTTGGTTATTGTTACCAGTGGGTTTCTTTCAGTTTCTCAAGGGGATTTTGTCCTGCCATTTGTAGGAGATGTATTACATACCCAAGGCTTTTGTAACCAAATTTCTGTTTTTATAGTGGGTGGGCCTGATAGTCCTGATTCGGTGGATCCTGTTGAACCAATGCCAACTATGACTGATCAGACAACACTTGTTCCAAATGAGGAAGAAGCCTTTGCTTTGGAACCTATTGATATCACTGGTGAGCAAATAGACTTTTTCGACATATAAAATTTGGAATATAAGGTCCTAGTTCTGGCTGCTCTTCTCTAATCTGCTACTCTTGTTTTAGATAACTAAGCTTCTTTCTTTTTGTCAGGTATCTATTATAGAATCTTCAGTTATAATCCAGATATCTTACAGAATATCTGTACAGGTCGCTCTGAAATATAGAGAACACGTTTTTTGCTAACGTGTATCTTAGTCTTTGGGGGTTCCCAAAAAAGATCACAGGTAACAATTAGAAAACATTACAAGGCATTTTACAAGATTGATTACCTTCCAAAGTTCTTCTAGGTTCTGTAGAGTTGGGCTACCATCTGGGAAAAGCTAAGCATGTTCTTTTTTTATTTTTTTATTTTTATATTTTATATTTTTTATTTTTTTATTTTTATTTTTTTAACTGGAAATGTGATTCTAAAATAAGCACTTTTAGTGCTTATTAAGAAACAAAGCCAAACATACTGGGGTGCTGTTTCTCAATAAAAAGGGCAATTTAAGATAGGTAAATTAGATGTGAAACTAAAATTTCTAGATGGTTTATGGGTACTTTGGGGTGAATACTTGAAATTAGTTACACTATAAAAGTGATAGCTGTATCCTGAATTAAATAGAACAAGATAAACTTTTTTTCTACCTAAAACTAGAATTTGATCACCAAAAATTGCCTTGGGCTTCTGGTATATAAAGAGTGCTTGGTAGACATCTATTTAGAAACTGAAAATAGAACAAAAAACAAGTCTTTATCCCATGGAACTTAAGTACTAGTTAGGGGAGCATGAGTAAGTACAATATGTACTGTATTAGTGACCGATTTTGTAGAGAGCTATAAATAAGGCAAAATAGGTACACCGCACTGGTTAAAATAGGATAATCAGAGGGCGCTTGAGTGGTTCGGTTGAGCGTCCAACTTCGGCTCAGGTCATAATCTTGCAGTTGGTGAGTTTGAGCCCACATCGGGCTCGTTACTGTCAGCCTGTCAGCACAGAACCCACTTGGGATCCTCTGTCCCCCTCACTCTGCCCCTCCCCCCTGACTTGCACTCTCTAAAAAAATAGTAAAAAAAAAAAAAAAATCAGGATTTGCAGTCTGTTTTAAGAACTTCAACTTTCAGAGACGGGAACTCAGTAGCTGGAGAATAAGTGTTGTACAGGGGCTGTCACTGTATAACATCTCTTTGAATCTTGAATTTTGAACTCCCTGAATGTTTTATACATAAAAATCAGTGGAGGTATAACATTTCTGACAGGATGTGATGTTGAAGAATTTGTAGCTTAAGAAATTGAGAGAATGCTGCCTACTTTGCTGAGTTTTTGGTAAGGATTACGAGTACAGGCAGGATGGAGAGTAGAGCTCCAGGTCCATCTGGGTGTGGGCTTTTGTTTTACTTCATCAGTCTGCTTGTACAAGTGCCATATGTGAATTGTAACTTCTCCACTAAAAATCATAATAATTGCAACCATTTACAGAAGACTAAGTATTTTACAACTCCTATAAGTGGTTGGCATTATTTCAAGTGAGAAAATAAAGGGATAAGCAAGGTGAAGTTAACTTTTCTAAGTGGTCACTTGGGTAATAATAAATTACAAAACCCAGTTCTTGAGCCCAGATCTGAATCAAGTATGATAGGTTCCTTTTTACACTGTAAACCTACATGGGAAAAATATATTGGCACTTGAATTATTTTACTCATTTTGTGCCTAAAGTCTATAAATAATTCAGCAAATTTTTATCAAGCACCTATTGTGTATGCCAGTCTCTATTCTACATGGTACTGCAGAAACATCAGTTAAAACGGATTCTGCCCTCTTGATGTTTTTCTACCAGGTGTATAGAAAAGTAGGGATACAATGAGACCAACTCTGGTGGCTCTTTATTTCATGATGGCCTCACAGGAAAATGACCTTATTTTCTTCTATCATTCCAGTCAAAGAAACAAAAGCCAAGAGGAAGAGGAAGCTGATTGTTGATAGTGTCAAAGAGTTGGATAGTAAGACCATTAGAGCCCAGCTCAGTGATTATTCTGATATTGTCACTACTTTGGATCTGGCACCACCCACCAAGAAATTGATGATGTGGAAAGAAACAGGGGGAGTGGAAAAACTCTTCTCCTTACCTGCTCAGCCTTTATGGAATAACAGACTACTGAAGGTAATAGAGTTTGCAGAATTTTTTTAAGTTAATTTTTAAAACTTTTGAATCATTTTTGATCAAGTATTTTCAACTATATGGCACTTTTTTTTACTTAAATCACAATATACTGAACATAACCTATCTGAAAGATTGTGTTGACACCTGTATTTCTAAAAGATGCAGAAGGAATTTTTTCTGTATGAAAAAGCTGCTGTGGTTTTTAATAATTCTCTCTCCTCAACCTCTGATAAATTACTAATTCTATTACCTTAGCATACACTGTGCTTCAAGCCTACAATCCTTAGATACCGCTTTCAAGCCAAACCATGGCGTGGTTCTCCTTTTCCTGGAATAAAGAATTCTCTGATGGGGCACCTGGGTGGCTCAGTCCACTGAGCGTCCAACACTTGGTTTCCACTCTGGTCACAATTTCATGGTTTGTGGGTTTGAGGCCTGCTTGGGATTCTCTCTCTTTGCCCTTCCCCTGCTTGTGCACTTGCTCACTCTCAAAAAAAACAAAACAAAACAAATCTCTCTGGCTTTAAATTTATTTAATAAAAATTACTTACATCTCTAGGCTCTTTTCTACTCATTTTAGGTTCCATACTATTCCAAAACAAGGTCCAAAAGTGGAGAATGCTGAGTGAAACAGTACTATTAGACTGTTATTCTAAAGTTGAAATATGCATAGAATTGATTTTACGATAGATGTTACTAGAAAGTATTTCAGAGCAGCAATGCTATTGTAAAATTTATTTACTGGAATCTGAGTGATGGAATTATTTGGAAGAAAGTCGTTAAGGTATTTCTACTCTTTGACTTAGTGATCTCATTATTAGGAAAATTCCTAAGGAAGTAATTCAAAATATGGAAAAAAAGCCGTTTCTGTGAGTATGGTCCATTACAGTGTTTGCAATAGAGCAACAACAAAATAGCAAAAAAAATGGTTCAAATGTGGTATGTACACATGTACATATATATCTCCACTCTGTGGAATATTAGTTATTAAAATTAAAAATGATAGTATTATATGGAAATCTTATTAACTAAGTGAAAAAAAAACAGTATGTAAAACCACTTGGTATGTTTCCAGTTAGAGTCAGTGTATGAATATGAAAATAAACTGCAGGCAAACAAATTTAAAATTTTAGTGTTCTCTCCAGGTTACAGGATAGTGGATAATTTTTCTTTATTGATTTTTCTGAAATTGCTGTACTTATAATTTGTTAACCTGTATTTAAAAATTAAGACGGAACGAAGTGTGGATTTAACATGAAGTAGAAATCATACAACTATATTAAAATGTACTTAATGGAAAATAGAAATGTCAGTGGTGGATTTTAATATGATTTTTATTTTATAATTGAGATTTTTTTTTTCCCCTAGCTCTTTACACGCTGTCTTACACCACTAGTACCAGAAGATCTTAGAAAAAGGAGGAAAGGAGGAGAGGCTGATAATTTGGATGAATTCCTCAAAGAATTTGAAAATCCAGAGGTTCCCAGAGAGGACCAGCAGCAGCAGCACCAGCAGCGTGATGTTATCGGTATGTTCTGTTAGAATAGTTACTTGATGACTTACCTGTATATTGGCAGAGTAGAAGAAATCAGGAACAAAGGGGTATACTCAAATTTTTGGACCTGGAAATCCATTCCTTACTATAGCGTTCGATTTCTTTGTTAAATATAAGCTTTCTGGTTTTGGAAAGGTTTAAAGTAGGACTGGCTGAGTAATCTTCTGCTAAAAGGATTATCCTGCATTGGGTTGGAGGTGGTGAAACTTGTCCTTTTAAGGCCCTTTTCCACCTTTAAATGTATTGACAACTTGAGTAATATTGGGGGGGGGGGGGGGAGAGGTGGTAAAAGTTTATTTGGCCTTCTTCATTAGAGAAAAAGTACTCTTAATATATTAATATTAAAAAGTAAATTCTCTAAAATATTATTAAAGAGTGTATGATCCACATCTCCTCTTCATATGACCAATTGCAGATGAGCCCATTTTGGAAGAACCAAGCCGCCTCCAGGAGTCCGTGATGGAGACCAGCAGGACAAACTTGGATGACTCAGCCATGCCCCCACCACCTCCCCAGGGAGTGAAGCGAAAAGCAGGACAAATTGACCCAGAGCCTGTGATCCCTGTAAGTAAGCATATCAGTCATTAAGAATTTTAGATCCCTAGTAATAAGGTTATCTAAGGAGCTCTTATGAAGTATTAATGGCAGGGAATGGGTCTAGAGAGAAAGAATGGCAACCAAAGATGTGAACACAGTGTGTCCTAAGTGGGAGAAGATATCTGGGAGTTTGAGCCTTTCTGACTCTTCTTGGATAGTTTTGTTTCAGAGGGGCCTAACATGACCATCCTTGGTTAATGTGAAATCCTTGATTCTGAACTTGGGTCCGGTTTATTATTTTTCTTTCTCAGACAATAGTCCAGGTGAATCTGACAATTCTAGATTAAAGATGAAAATCATTATATAGAACCTGTTAAATTCTTTAAGTATCAAATGTGTCATGAGTAAAGTGAACACAGGTTGTCACTTTTGTAATTAACACCTAGTTCCAGGTGTCTGAACAGTTTTTTCCAGTTTGACAGATACAAATGACATACGTATTACTTTACAGTATACAACATAATGATTTGATACTATGGAATCCTTTCCCAACACACATACATATATATATTGTCTTACGTGATTTTTTTTTCTTGTCCTGAGAACTTGTAAGATCACCATACTGTGTATTAGATCTCCAGAACTTACAACTGTAAGTTTATACTGTTGGACCATCTTCTTAACCTCTAGTAACTACTGTTGTACTCTTTTATGAATTAACCTTTTTTTATTCTACCTGTGAGAGCATACAGTATCTGTCTTTGTCTGACTTACTTCAAGTAGCATAATGCCTTTATAGTTCATCCATGTTGTTACAAAAGGCAGGATTTTCTTTCTCGTGGTAAATATTCCATAGTATATGTATCATATCTTCTTTATCCATTAATGGACACGTTTTCATATCTTGGCTGTTATAAATAATGCTGCAGTGAACATGAGGGTGCAGATAACTGTTGAAGGTGGTGATTTCATTTCTGTTGGATAAATACCCAGAAGTGGAAGTGCTGTTCTAATCTTTTAAGGAACCTTCATACAGTTTTCCATAGTGGCTGCACCAACAGTGCACAAGGGTTTCTCTTTTGATGCTAGTCATTCTAACAGTGTGAGGGGATCCTTCATTGTGGTTTTGATTTGCATTTCCTTGCTTCAAAGATGTTGAGCACCATTTCATGGACCTTTTGACCATCTCTAGGGTCTTTGGAAAATGTTTATTCACCTCCTGTGTCCATTTTTGAATCAAACTGGTTTTATTTTTGCTCTTGAATTGTGTGAATTCTTTATTAGGGATATTAACCCCTTATCAGATAAATGATCTGCAAAGATTTTTTTCCATTCTATAGACTGCCTTTTCCTTTTATCCATAGCATCCTTTGCAGAGCTTTTTAGTTTGATGTAGGTCTATTTGTTCTTTATTGCCAAGACCTATTTTTTTTTCTTCAGTATATGAAATTTATTGTCAAATTGGTTTCCATACAACACCCAGTGCTCATCCCAAAAGGTGCCCTCCTCAATACCCATCCCCCACCCTCCCCTCCCCCATCAACCCTCAGTTTGTTCTCAGTTTTTAACAGTCTCTTATGCTTTGCCAAGACCTATTTTGAGGAGCTTACCCATCCTGTGTTTTCTCCTAGTAGTTTTGTGGTTTCAGATCTTATATTCAAGTCTTTAATACATTTTGAGTTGATTTGTGTGTGTGGTATAAGATAGGGGTCCAATTTTTCCAAAACCATTATTGAAATAAGATTTCCGCATTGTAGGCTATATATACACGGGTTGATTCTTGGGCTCTCTATTCTGTTCCAGGTTCCTGTAGTATGAGACCATTTTAGGCTATCTTATTAAATAATCAGAATATACTGGTCATGAAGTAACATCTGGCTACCCTCAAGTTCATGTAGGATAGGAAAACTAAAATAAGTATAAAGGGAGTAAGGTGTAGCGTGAGGCTCCCTAATCCTAAGTTTATAGAATAAATGAATCTGGGCAAAAGGATGATTTTTTATAACCTTAGGCTCTTGGTTCAGCCTCCATCAGGAGGTTTTGGCAGAAGATTCCTCTGCCAATTTTAATGCCAATTTTAAGAACTAGTTTCCTGTGCCCTCTGATGGTAGAGTTGTCAAGGAGAGCATCTTCCTGTATGAGCTCAGGAATGAGGGTGGAAACAGGTATCAAGAGAGTTACTCTAGTACTACTATCCTGGTGGAACTTGTTTTGTAATGTTCTTCACTGTTTACATTAAGCCTGTGAGAGGAAGGATATTCAAGAGATGGACTCAGAAAGATAGTCTCCTCATTCCTGTAATTTGCTGCCAGTAAGAGCTCCAAGGCAAGCCCATTATTAGTTGTAATAATCTTAAGACAGTTGTATGTAGTAATGGTTGATAGTACAGGCTATTTAACGTTAAAGCCTTTTTGCGTTGCCTTAGAGTTAGTGGGTGGGTCTGTTTTGTATGGTTTTTCCTAAAATGCTACTAGACAAAGTTCGGGGGGTTTTCTGTTCCCTAGTTTTTCTTGTGATTTACAACTTTCTCACATGGACTTTATAGGTATTTGATGCCTAAAAAGTAAGTATAAGAACACAACACTTTTGTTATAATGGGTTAATTTTTTCTGTACCCTAATGTTAAAGCTCTTTAAGAAGAACAGATCAAGTTTTGGTTTTAAGGAAGTATGGCAATATGACCCAGTATTTCTTTCTACTGTTTCAGCCCCAGCAGGTAGAGCAGGTGGAAATCCCCCCTGTAGAGCTGCCCCCAGAAGAGCCTCCAAATATCTGTCAGTTAATTCCAGAGTTAGAACTTCTACCAGAGAAAGAGAAGGAGAAAGAGAAGGAGAAGGAAGATGATGAGGAGGAGGAGGTAAGGAAATACTGGAAAAGAGATCTGATGAATAAATTCCCATCCCAGATTTAGCAAAAATCTTAAAACAGCTCTCTTTTACTTCTCATATTAGAGCTAAGGTAATTGATGTTGAGCATCACAGTGATGAAAAATGTTCACACATAAACAAAATTTAACCAAATTCTTAATGATCTGGATCATCATTAAGAACATCAAGTTTTATGCTCTGCTATACCTCATTGGCTCCCTTGTGGGCTTTTGAAGGACACACGACTGCCCTCTCACGGATTTCTTAAAGTCTAGGTGGTTTGTACCTGCTTTTATTATCTTGTGGCCAATTCTTACTATTAGTGTCTGCCTCTGGTATGACCTCGCTCTCTGTGGCCTGGAAAGCACATAACCATTTTCCATGAGTTTTGTTTTCATTAGATTGGGGTGAGATGTGACTTGGCTAAAAGAAAGATTTGAATGGCTTTATTTTTTTAAAAGAAGAGGTGCTTTGAGAATGGCTTTTCTTGGCTGTTTGGGGTCTTTCTGGACCTTTGAGGCTGTTCTAGGTAACTTAGGATTTATTATTTTGATGCTGTCAGCTATTTTAAATTTACAATAAAAATGTTAATAAAATATCTTCCAGGAAGTTTAAATTTCTTCTAAAGACTAAAGGTTATGGATTGGGTGTATATTTTTATGAGTATCTGTATTTATAATTTATCATCATCATGCCAACCATAGATTTTATAACCATTTAGTGCTTGAGTACCACCTTTTTTTACAGTCAGGATTTAGCCCCAGAGCTGCTACTCTTCTATGCACTAATGTATGCCACATTATCTCGGACTCAGTGTTGAGTCAGTATTTAAAATTCTTGTGCATTTTATTATGTATGAAGCTGTAAACTCCCGGTTCTTGGAAATGGGGTATGTAGTTCCGGCATAGCAGGTCTCAGCAGTTGCCCCATGCCAGCTTCACAGAAGACAGGTCTGCAGGTGACTGGGAGCCAGGCAGCTCAAGTAAAATCAAGTATTAGCCCATTTCTTTTAAAACACTATCCAGACCAGTAGTACTTCCTCATCTGCTAATCTGTATGCTCTTTGGTACTAGTCCGCAAGGAGATGAGCTATATATTCAGTTAAGTGTTTGCTTACAGAAGACTTTCTTCTGTAAGTTAGGCAAGTTCATACTAGACACAGATACTTTCTGTTACTCAATACACAATTTAAATTAGACCTTTAAGGATAACATTTTGCAGAACACTTTTGTCAGCTTTTTTATGTGTCGGGTGGGGTCATTTTCATTCAGGATGAAGATGCTTCTGGAGGTGATCAGGATCAAGAAGAAAGAAGATGGAATAAAAGGACTCAGCAGATGCTTCATGGTCTTCAGGTACGTGTGCCAGTCCAGACTTAGAAAGACTTGAGTGAAAACTTGACATTGCTCCCTCAAAAAGCAACATGCTATAACCAGAAAGTCTACGTTTGTGACACTTTTTCCAGCACTACGTATTCCAGTGCATATGCCAAGAGTAAGCCTGGGCTGCCTCAGTCCATTAAGTGTCCAGCTCTTGATATCTGCTCAGGTCATAATCACACAGTTTGCCTGTGTCATGCTCCACGCTGCCTCTCCCCCTCCAAACAAATAAGGCCTTAAAAAAGAAAGAGTAAGCCTGGAAAGCATCCAGGTGAACAATTTGCAGTGGTTATGCTGCGAAGGTAAACTGTGGTGGTGGCTTATGGAATTCTTCTGTGTGTCTGCTACTTTTTAGGGATCATTGAATGTATTTGTTGGATCATTATTTGAGCATCTATGAAATACCAGGCATGTTGCTTAAGGTTTCCCAAAATAGAGTCAAAGGATCGAGAGATTTTTAAAAATAAGCTGAGGGGCGCCTGGGTGGCTCAGTCAAACACCTGACTTTGGCTCAGAGCCTGCTTCGGATTCTGTGTCTCCCTCTGCCCCTCCCCCACTCATTCTCTGTCTCTCTCAAAGACATTAAAAAAATAAGTTGAAATCTTAGGAAGAGTTAGTGCTCAGTTTTACTATCGTATCACATTTGCTTTTCCCCTTTACCTTCACTCACTATTGAAAAAAGTCCACTCCCACCAGAATACATAGTATACTCTTCCTAGTATCCAAAATTAGCATCTTTTTAATATTAGCACTTTACTGGGGCTGTCGGTTCAGTGTCGAACTTCAGCTCAAGTCATGATCTCACAGCTCATAAGTTCTGAGCCCCACATCAGGCTGTGCTGACAGCTCAGGGCCTGGAGCCTGCTTCCAATTCTGTGTCTCCCTGTCTCTCTCTGCCCCTCCCATGCTCATGCTCTGGCTCTCAAACATTAAAAAAAAAAAAAATAGCACTTTCCTGTGAGATTACTTTAATTCTTCCTTTGTTTTATTTCAGCGAGCTCTTGCTAAAACTGGAGCTGAATCTATCAGTTTGCTTGAGTTATGTCGAAACACAAACAGAAAGCAAGCTGCAGCAAAATTCTACAGTTTTTTGGTTCTTAAAAAGCAACAAGCTATCGAGCTGACACAGGAAGAACCATACAGTGACATCATTGCAACACCTGGACCAAGGTTCCACATTATTTGAGCAGCTAGAAGCATTATAGCTAGTGTTCATTTCACTAGTGTATACAAATTGCCCCCATGTGTAGGGCACACAAAACCCTTTGAGAAAATTTAGATTTTTGTCTGTACAAAGTCTCTGCCTTTTTCTTCATTTTCCAGTATTTTAAATTTATCAGTTTCATCTTTAAGGGAAACTGCTTATATGGATGTGTTTGTGTTCTGATGGAGAAACAAGCACACCCGAGGACCCAGAAGATCATTTTAACAGTTCAGAACAGTTGTGTGCAATATTGGCGCATGTGATGATGAGTAGCAGTTGAAAGTCGGGATTTTTATCTTAGTTCTCCATTATTGCAGTGGAAAGGAAAACATGTCAGGAAAAAAACGCTGGACAGTTAATTAAGAACTATGGTGTGAGTCTTTGACAGAAAGAAGTTGTCTTTTCCCACTAGTAACACTGGCAATCTTAACACCTATTTTTAGGGATGGTGCCCAAAACAAATTGTCCTCTTGAGATACATTTTAAAGTGTAATTCCATAATGACCAAGAGGGCGTGTGAAATTGTGCTATATATAAGTAAAACCTTTCAGCTACAAAATGATAGAACTTGGTTTAAAGTGTTCTATTTTGTAAGTCATTCCATTTGAAACTTTTTAATGAACCTATCCTGAAATCTGTTGTTTTAGTGAGGCTCTAAAATGAGCCAAAGTAGACTTTTTAGAGTAGAATAAATATAAAAACATTTTATAACTTTCCAGAAGCTATAAATCAAAGTTTTAAAAAGATGTTTGGATATATTTGAGTATTCAGATCATGAAAATAGAAATTGCTATGCCAACTGAAAGGACAGACTGATGGGAAATTGTACACCTGGTTGACTTAGCCCTTAAGCAGACAATGCTGTTAATAACTAATGGCTTCTCTGATATTTATTACAAGTTTTAGTACTGATCTTTTCCCAATGCTGCACACTCCTATGTTTGGAACTTTATTTTTAATGGCTTTGCAACAGAAATCCTATATCCGGTTTCCTGTAATTTAAGAAAAACATCCAAATAAAGGCTTTATTATTAACAGACCAGATAGCACCAGAAATTATGTGACTATTATGATTCTCAAAATATGTCTTAACTTTTTAGGGCAAAATTACACTGAAAGTTCTAGCTTAAATGTTGGCACTTTTGTGGAAAAAAATCACTTTTCAAACTCAGACTTCAGTGTATACCCAATAATTTTAAATTATGTGAAATGTTTTAAATTAGTGAACTCGTAATTACTGTTTTGATGATTCAGTTTCTTGAGAATGGTAATTGTATAAAATTGCTATTGCAGCTTTATTTTCAATATGTGCCTGTAAACCATGGATTTTTTCTCCCTTTGTAAAAAGTCATTGTAGATAATTGAATGTTTGATTATAGAAAGGTCATTAGTTTCTTGTTAACACATTTTGTTAGTCTGGTTTTGTTGCTTATCGGGTTTAATATTGTTCTTGAAAATAGTTGATGCTATGTTATGTATAACTTTTCTAATAAAAGTTGTGTTATAAGCTGTAAATTTTGGAGTATTGTTTTGTTGATGGTGTTCCCCAGGAAAAATGTTAATTATGCCTCATCTTTTGTTTGCCTTCTCTAGAATAATTGTTCATACAGATAGTGAATTTTTCAAGAAGTCTTGGGTTAAAAAAAATGAAAGAATAGTGTCTTTGTCAACAGAAGGGCCATATGATCTGAAACTTGGGTAGATATACAGTGATGATATATATTAGCATGTAATGAAATTAAAATGAAAGTAACCAATGGCTAGTGCTGAGGAATCTTTGGGGCACAGATATATCCCTGTAACTGCTAAGTACCTGCAAATTATGACGTGCCTATTGGTATATGCCCTTGCAGCCCTAAACAAAGTTAGCCGATGAACTGGAGGTTTCCTGAGCCCATCTGAGAAGGCTACTGAAAGCCTGGGCATTCAGTAATTTGACATGTCCCTACCTGTGCACATTCAGCCTTACCCTGTTCCCAACTGTGAGCTTTAAGAAACTAAGATGGTTTAAGCCTTGCTAAATCTTAAGCATTAAATAGTTTACTGCTGTTTGTAATAGGAAAACCAGTGTTTACTAAGCACCTATTGTACTCAAACCCAAACATTCTTCAATTTGAGGCTCACCACCTATGGTAAAACAGACTAGGGGAAAATTATAACCTAATGTGAAAGTGATGGAGTCTAGAATACAGCATGCCAAAATATCTGGGGATGGTCCAGAAAACGTCCCAGAAAATAAAAATCTTTTGGCCAACATTTAAAAGATGGAAAATAACTTAGATTTAGGGTCCAAGATGGCATCGTAGAAAGATCAACTCACCTCCTCCAGGAACACACCAAATCTATGCCTATTTATAGGACCATTGTTCCTGAAGAAGAGGGTTGGACGACACCTTCACAAGAGAGACCACATACAGAAGCAAGAGGCAGACAGGACAACAAGGGAATCAGATGCTATGAATGGTGATGGGAGGGATAGTACTGAGGGACTGACTGCAGATTCATCTGCCCTGGGGCACAGAAAAGGAGCCATGGTGGAAAAGAGCAACCAGTATATAAAAGATCCAGCCCTAGAACCCTGCCAAATGGTGGGAGAACTGCTGGAACTCTCTCTAGGTATGAGGGGTTTACATTCCCACTCTACCTTGATTAGGGGCACAGTCCCTGCACCATAGCCAGCCAGTTCCCTCAATGGACCCTGGGACATTTCTTATAAGGAAATGCCCGCACACCTCTCCTGGATATCCTGGGGCACAGAAAAAATAAAGTTTGAAACACCAGAAAATAAAAGATGCAGCCCCAGAACTCCACTGAACAGCAAGGAAGCTGCTGGAACTCTCCCAAGTCAGAGAGGTTCTCAAAGCACCATGGTTTACGTTCCCCCCTACACTTTGGTCAGAAGGGAAGGCCTGGGTGCCCCAGCCAGTTTACCACTTCGATGAGCCCCAGGCCCCTAACCTAGAGTAGTCCCAAGAACTAAATGAAACAGATAAGCAATATGCCTGATAAAGAGTTAAGTAATCATAAAAATGCTTTCTGGACTGGAGAAAAGAGTGGAAGAACTCAGAGTTGCAACAAAGAGGTAGAAAATATGAAAAAAGAGCCAACTAGATTTGAATACAATAACAGTTAAAAGTACACTAGAGGGAATCAACAGATTAGCAGATGCAGAACAGATTAGCAATCTAGAAAACGGGGTAATGGAAGTCAGCACCCAAGCTGAACAGCATAAAGAGTTTTTAAAAATAAAGATATGTTAAGTGATTTCTTGGACAACATCAACAGAACATTCACATTATAGAAATCCCAGAAGGAGAAGAGAGAGAAAAAGGAGGAAAACTAACTTAAATATACAGCTGAAAATTTCACTAACCTAGGAAACAGATATCTGGTTCAGGAAGCAGAGAGTTCCAAACAAGATGAACCCAAGGAGATCCACACCACAACATGTAATAATTAAAATGTCAGTGGTTAAAGATAAAGAGAATTCTTTAAACAGTAAGAGAGAAGCAAAAGATTATATGCAAGAGAAACCCCATAAAACAGCTAAATTTTCAGCAGAAAATTTTCATGCCGAAAGGGAGTGGAATGATATATTCAAAGTGCTGGGAGGAAAAAACCTACAACCAAGAATGTTTGACCTAGCAAGATTCAGAATTGAAAGACAAAGACTTTCCCAGGTAAATAAAAGTTAGAAGCACATCACCACTAAATTGGCCTTATAACAAATGTTAAAGGGACTTCTCTAAGAGGAAAATCCATAATTAGACATAATCTAAATATGAATAAAAAAGATATAAAAACATGACATACACATAAAAATGTGGAGAAGTGAGCAAAAAATTATTTTAGAATATGTTTGAAGCAAAATGACAATAACTTAATAGAGATTGCTACGTACTTAAGATGTTATTTATGAAACTCATGGTAACCACAAACCCAAAACCAATAACAGATGCACAAAAAAATAAAGCCAAACATAACGCTACAGAAAGTCATTTTTAAAAAAAGGCAAGAGAAGAGACTACAAAAACAACCTGAAAACATTTAACAAAATGCCAATAAGTACATACCTAATAATGATTACTTTAAATGTAAGTGGTCTAAGTGCTCCATTCTAAAGACACAGAGTGGAATGGCTTAAAAACACAGGACCCATCTATGTGCTACCTACAGAAAGACCCACTTCGGACCCAAAGACATACAGACTGAATGTGAAGGTATGAAAAGATATTTCATACAGGTGAAAGCAAAAAAAAAAAAGGGGGGGGTAGCAGGTCAGCAATACTTATATCAGGCAAAATACACATTAAGACAAAGATTGTAACAAGAGACTAAAGCCATTACATAATGATAAAGGAGCCAATCCAATAAGAGGATATAACAAAAAATATCCACCCAACATTGGAACACCTAAATACATAAAGCAAATGTTAACAGACATACAGAGAAATTACCAGTAATAACACGAGTAGGGGACTTTGATACTCCACATGTCCATGGACAGATTTTTCAGTCAGAAAATAAGGAAACTGTCTTTGAGTGACACATTAGACCAGACGGACCTAACATATATATAGAATATTCCATCCCAAAACAGAATATACATTTTTTTCTGTTGCGTATGGAACATTCTCCTGGATAGATCATGTTAAGCCACAAAACAAGTCTCAACAAATTTATATGTGATCCAGACTAATGCCATGTTGGACAAATCTACCATGAGGACCTTTTGACCAAAAATATTCTCAAGTACAGCTCCTCCCACCCTGATTCCTTTCTTTTGCTTTACCACACCCTTAAGTACACACTCAGGGCATAATGTTCTTGATCTATTTCGGAGATAGGACTTACTAAATCCCACAGTATCCACCAGAAATTATTAGGATGGACAAATGACTTCAGTAAAGCTGCAGGAAACAATATAGAGAAATCTGTTGCATTTCTATACACTAATATTGATGTAACAGAAAGAGAAATTAAGAAAACAATCCCATTTACAGTTGCATCAAGAAAAATGAAACACACAGGAATAGATTCAACTATGGAGGAGAAAGACCTATATTCTGAAAACTGTAGAACACTGATGAGAGAAATTGAGAATGACACAAATGGGAAGATACTCTGTGATAATGGATTGGAAGAATACTGTTACAATGGATTAGAAAAATAATATCATTACAATGTCTATATTACCCAAGCAATCTACAGATTCAATGCAATCCCTATCAAAATACCAACAGTATTTTTCACAGAACTAAAACAATCTTCAAAGTTATATGGAAGCATGAAACACCTAAATAGCCAAAGCAATCTTGAGAAAGAAGAACAAAACTAGAGATATCATAATTCCAGATTCTGAGATATATAACAAAGCTATAGTAATCAAGATAGTATGGTACTGGCACAAATATATAGACACATATATCTACAGAACAGAATAGCAAGCCCAGAAATAAACCCACCATTTTATGATCAATTTGTCTATGGCAAAAGAGGCAAGAATATACAATGGGAAAAAGATAGTCTCTTCAATAAATGGTGATGGGAAAATTGGACAGCTATATGAAATAAATTCAAACTGGACCGATTTTTTACATCATACACAAAAATAAACTCAAAATGGATAAAGTCCTAAATGTAAAATCTGAAACTATAAAACTAGAAGAAAACATAGGTGGTAATCTCTTTGACATCAGCTTTAGCAACATTTTTCTAGATATGTCTCCTTAGGCAAGGGAAAACAAAATTAAAAATAAACTATTGGACTCCACCAAACTAAAAAGACTTTGCATAGCAAAGGAAACCATCAACAAAACAAAAAGGCAACCTGCTGAATGGGAGAAGATATTTCCAAATGACATATCCAAAAAAGTGTTAACATCTAAAATACATAAAGAATGAGAGGAGGGGCCAAGATGGTAGAACAGCATGGAAGGTTTTTTTTGCATCTCTAGTCCCTGAAATCCAGCCATATCAACACTAAACCATCCTGCACACTGAGAAAACTGATTTGAGGATTAACACAACAATCTGTACAACCTGAACCACAGAACTCATCAGGTATGTGGTGCAGAGAGATGAATGGGGGAGAGAGAAACCATGGAGGACAGGGAGCTGTTTTTGCTTGTGGAGAGAGGACAGACACTGGGGGAGAGTATGGGAAAAGCACCCTCCACCCCGAAAGCAGCTGGAGAAAAGTGGAAGAGTGGCAACAGTCACAGGGATTGAACTAAAATGGGAGAAAGGAGAAAGGAGAGGGTTTAAATTCCATTAAGATTCTATAAACCGGGGAAGTGCAGAGTCTGAAACTCCACAGCTGGACACCTGGCAGTGCCCTGGTGGGAAGGGCAAAACTCCAGGTATGGAGAGGGAGGTCCAAGGAGTCCTAGGGCCACAATGAGAGTGGCAGTTCCCCTTCTGGGAAGACATTTGGTAGACGCTGTGTGTGGCCTCTCCTCAAACAAAGGTCCCAGTGGACCCCAGAGACAACCACATTTGCTGGTATTGGAACAAGGATGTTAAGGGGGAAGGCTGGTGCCAGATGTGTGTTGAGATTTACCATAATCCCTGAAATGCTGCTGCTACATGATCATGCAAACTTTTTCTGGAGTGGCTGGCATCCAGCCGCAGTCTCTGGGCATGGATTGCCAGCAGCATGGTCTGGGGAATGTTGCTGGGGGCAGGCGAGCACCTGGTCATTGCTCAGCAAGACCCTCCCCCAGAGGGAGGGAGGTGCCGCCTGGCAGGCTGATGGCTTGGTCACAGACAATGTAGAAGTAGTGGTGAGTGGACGGAAGCCGGAGAAAAAGGAGGGGTGCTTGATTGCCAGTTAGGGAGAGAACAGAGTTCTGAACTAGAGACTGGGTAGCTGGGTGGTGCCATTTTCACCCCTCTTGCACATGTGCATACATGCCTACACATGCCACAACAATCCACCCCAGTAAGCTGAGCAGCACCCTCTAGTGGAGAATAGAGCCGTTACACTAAGCTGTGCCCAGCTAGGCCAACCTCACTCTTGAGGAACCCCACAAGTCTCTTCCTCTGCTTAGTTTACAGACTATAAAGTGCTTCATATTTTGACTTCTAGGGGAAACTGGATGTAAGTTCAATCGTATTTCATTCTGTTTGCTGATCCATCTATTCAATTTTTTTCTTTTTCTATTCTTGAATACAGAAAGAAAAAATATTTTTACTTCCCATTTTTATTAAAAAGATTTTTAATTTTTTTCTATATTTTTTACTTTTTTGTAAATTTTTTAAATTCTAATTTACTTTCATCATTTCATTTTATTCTATTTATTGTATTCATTTTTTCAAATGAATTTTTTTCCCTTTTTTTTCTTGATCTTTCCCCAGATAAGGAACCAAATACACCTAGGATCTAGCATCCTTTATTTGATTTTTTTTTATGTTTTTTTCACTTTTTAATTTTATTTTTATTTTTATCTTTTACTTTATTACTTCCTTCAAAATGACTAAGTGAAGGAATTCACCCCAGAAAAAAGAACAGGAAGAAATGACAGCCAGGGACTTAACACAGATACAAGCCAGATGTCTGAACCAGAATTTAGAATCACGATAATACTACTACTAGCTGGGGTTGAAAATAGATTAGAATCCCTTTCTGCAGAGATAAAGGAAGTAAAAGCTAGTCAGGATGAAATAAAAAATGCTATAACTGAGTTGCAATTTCAAATGTATGCCACAGCGGTAAGGATGGATGAAGCAGAACAGCGAATCAGCCAAATAGAGAGCAAACTTATGGAGAATAATGAAACAGAAAAAAAGAGGGAGACTAAGGCAAAAGAGCACAACATAAGAATTAGCGAACTCAGTGACTTATTGAAAAGGAATAACATCAGAATCATAGGAGTCCCAGAAGATGAAGAGAGAAAAAGGGGTAGAAGGCTTATGTGAGCAAATCATGGCAGAAAACTTCCATAACCTGGGGTAAGACACAGACATCAAAACCCAGGAAGCACAGAGAACTCCCATTAGATTCAACAAAAACTGACCATCAACAAGGCATATCATAGTCAAATTCACAAAATACTCAGGCCAGGAAAGAATCATGAAAGCAGCAAGGGAAAAAAAGTCTACAAGGGACTGAACCTACAAGGCAAGACAGATCAGGTTCACAGCAGACCTATCCACAGAAACTTGGCAGGCCAGCAAGGCTGTCATTCAAAATAAGAGAGATAAAAAGTTTCTGAGACAAAAATTAAAGGAGTTGGTGACTAATAAACCAGCCCTGCAAGAAATTTTAAGGGAGATTCTCTGAGGGGAGAAAAGACGGGAAAAAAAAAAAAAAAAAAAAGACCAAAAGCAACAAAGACTAGAAAGGACCAGAGAACACCACCAGAAACTCCACTCTACAAGCAACATAATGGCAGTAAATTCAAATCTCTCAGTACTCACTGTAACCATCAATGGACTAAGTGCTCCAAGAAAAATACATAGAGTAACAGAATGAATAAGAAAACAAGATCCATCTATATGTTGTTTTGTTCAAGAGATCCATTTTAGACCTAAAGACACCTTCAGATTGAAAGTAAGGGGATGGAGAACCATCTATCATGCTAATGGTCACCAAAAGAAAGCCAGAGTAGCCAGAGTGATATGAGACAATCAAGATTTTAAAATAAAGACTGTAACAAGAGATGATGAAGGGCATTATATCATAATTAAGGGATCTACCCCCTTAAAAAAAAATCTAACAATTATAAGCATTTATGCTCCAAACGTGGTACACTCAAATCTATAAATCAATTAATTACACACATAAAGAAACTCATTGATAATAATACCATAATAATAGGGAGCTTCAGCATCCCACTTACAACAATGGACAGATCATCTAAACAGAAGATCAACAAGGAAACAATGACTTTGAATGATACACTGGACCAGATGGACTTAACAGATATATTCAGAACAGTTCATCCTAAATCAGCAGAATATACATTTTTCTCAAGTGCATATGGAACATTCTCCAGAATAGATCACATACTGGGACACAAGTCAGCCTTCAACAAGTACAAAAAGATTGAGATCATACTGTGCATATTTTCAGACCACAACACTATGAAAGCTGAAATCAACCACAAGAAAAAATTTGGAAAGATAACAAATACTTGGAGACTAAAGAACATCCTACTAAAGAATGAATGGGCTAACCAAGAAGTTAAAAAGGAATTTTAAAAGTACATGGAAGCCAATGAAAATAATAACACCACAGTCCAACCTCTGGGACACAGCAAAGGTAGTCATAAGAGGGAAGTATATAACAATCTAGACCTTCCTAAAGAAGGAAGAAAGGTCTCAGGTATACAACCTAACCTTATACCTTACAGACCTGGAAAAAGAACAGCACATAAAACTGAAAACCAGCAGAAAACAGGAAATAATAAAGATTAGAGCAGGAATCAATGCTATCAAAAGAAAACAAACAAACAAACAAAAAACAGTAGAACACATCAATGAAACCAGGAGCTGGTTCTTTGAAAGAATTAACAAAATTGATAAACTCTTAGCCAGTCTGATCAAAAAGAAAAAGGAAAGGACCCAAACAAATAAAATCAAGAAGGAAAGAGGAGAGATCACAACCAACATAGCAGAAATACAAACAATAATAAGAGAATATTATGAGAAATTATATGCCAATAAAATGGGCAATCTGGAAGAAATGGTCAAATTCCTGGAAACATATAAACTACCAAAACTGAAACAGGAAGAAATAGAAAATTTGAACAGACCCATAACCAGCAAAGAAATCAAATTAGTAATCAAAAATCTCCCAGAAACAAGAGTCCAGGGCCAGATGGCTTTCCAGGGGAATTCTACCAAGCATTTAAAGAAAAATTAACACCTATTCTTTTGAAGCTGTTCCAAAAAACAGAAATGGAAGGACAACTTCCAAATGCATTCTCTGAAGCCAGCATTACCTTGATTCCGAAACCAAAGACCCCACTAAAAAGGAGAACTACAGACCAATTTCCCTGATGAACATGGATGCAAAAATCCTCAGGAAGATACTAGCCAACTGGATCCAACAATATATTAAAGGAATTATTCACCACAACCAATTGGGATTTATACCTGGAATGGATGACTGGTTCAATATTCAGAAAGCAATCAATGTATAAACGAAAGGACAAGAACCACATGATCCTCTCAATAGATTCAGAGAAAGCATTCGACAAAATACAGCATCCATATATGAAAGACCCACCAATAATATCCTCAATGGGGAAAAACTGAGAACTTTCTCTGTAAGGTCAGAAACACGACAGGGATGTCCACTCTCACCACTGTTGTTCAACATAGTATTGGAAGTCTTAGCCTCACCAATCAGAAAACACAAAAGAATAAAAGCATCAAAAACAGCTAGGAGGAAGTCAGACTTTCACTCTTTGCAGATGACATGATACTCTACATGGAAAACCCAAAAGATCCCACCAAAAAACTGCTAGAACTGATCCATGAATTCAGCAAAGTTGCAGGATATAAAATCAATGCACAGAAATCCGTTTCATTCCTATACACCAATAATGAAGCAACAGAAAAAGAAATCCAGGAATTGATCCCATTTACAATTGCACCAAAAATGAAATACCTAGGAATAAACCTAACCAAAGAGGTGAAAAATCTGGACACTGAAAACTATAGAAAGCTTATGAAGGAAATTGAAGAAGACACAAAAAAATGGAAAAAGATTCCATGCTCCTGGATTGGAAGAACATTGTTAAAATGTCCGATACTACCCAAAGCAATCTACATATTCAATGCAATCCCCGTCAAAATAATACCAGGATTCTTCAAAGAGCTAGAACAAACAATCCTAAAATTTGTATGGAACCACAAAAGACCCTAAATAGCCAAAGCAATCTTGAAAAAGAAAACCAAAGATGGAGGCATCACAATCCCGGACTTCAAGATGTATTACAAAGATGGGGCGCCTGGGTGGCTCAGTCGGTTGAGCGCCGACTTCGCTCAGGTCACGATCTCCCGGTCCGTGAGTTCGAGCCCCGCATCGGGCCCCTGTGCTGACAGCTCAGAGCCCGGAGCCTGTTTCAATTCTGTGTCTCCCTCTCTCTGACCCTCCCCCATTCATGCTCTGTCTCTCTCTGTTTCAAAAATAAAAAAAATAAACATCAAAAAAAAAATTAAAAAAAAAAAGATGTATTACAAAGCTGTAATCATCAAGACAGTATGGTACTGGCACAAAAACAGACACATAGATCAATGGAAGAGAATACAGAACCTTGAAATGGACCCACAAACGTATGGCCAACTAATCTTTCACAAAGCAGGAAAGAATACCCAATGGAAAAAAGACAGTCTCTTCAGCAAGTGGTGCTGGGAAAACTGGACAGCAACATGCAGAAAAATGAACTTGGACCACTTTCTTACACTATACACAAAAATGAACTCAAAATGGATGAAAGACCTCAATGTAAGACAGGAAGCCATCAAAATCCTCAAGGAGAAAGCAGGCAGAAACCTCTTTGATCTTTGCCACAGCAACTTCTTACTCAACACGTCTCCAGAGGCAAGGGAAACAAAAGCAAAAATGAACTATTGGGACCTCATCAGAATAAAAAGCTTCTGCACAGCGAAGGAAACAATCAGCAAAACTAAAAGGCAACTGACAGAATGGGAGAAGATATTTGCAATTGACATATCAGATAAAAGGTTAGTGTACAAAATCTATAAAGAGCTTAGCAAACTCAACACCCAGAAAACAAATAATCCAGTGAATGGACAAAAGACATGAATAGACACTTCTCCAAGGAAGACATCCAGATGGCTGACACATGCAAAATGCTCAACATCACTCATCATCAGGGAAATACAGATCAAAACCACAATGAGATACCACCTCACACCTGTCAGAATGGCTAACATTAACAACTCAGGCAACAACAGATGTTGGCAAGGATGCGGAGAAAGAGGAATTCTTTTGCATTGCTCGTGGGAATGCAAACTGGTGCAGCCACTCTGAAAAAACAGTATGGAGGTTCCTCAAAAAATTAAAAATACATCTACCCTATGACCCAGCAATTGCACTCCTAGGTATTTATCCAAGTGATACAGATATGCTGTTTTGAAGGGGCACATGCACCCCAATGTTTATAGCAGCACTATCAACAATAGCCAAAGTATGGAAAGAGCCCAAATGTCCATCAATGGATGAATGGATAAAGATATAAAGATGTGGTGTGTGTGTGTATAGACACACACACACACACACACACAATGGAGTATTATTTGTCAATCAAAAAGAATGAAATCTTGCCATTTGCAACTATGTGGATGGAAATGGAGGGTATTGTACTAAGCGAAACTAGTCAGTCAGAGAAAGACAAATATCACATGACTTCACTCATATTAGGAATTTAAGATACAAAACAGATGAACAAAAAAATAATATAAAAACATGGAGGGGGACAAAATATAAGAAACTCTTAAATATAGAGAACAAACAGGGGGTTGCTGGAGGGGTTGTGTGAGGGGGAATTGGCTAAATGGGTAAGGGGCTTTAAGGAATCTACTCCTGAAATCACTTTTGTGCTATGTGCTAACTTGGATAGAAATTTAAAAGTTAATTAAAATTTTAAAATAAAATAAATAAAATATATAAAGAACTTACACAACTCAACACCAAAAAAAAACAATCCAATTAAAAAATGGGCATGAGGGGTACCTAGGTGGTTCTGTCAGTTAAGCATCCAACTCTTGATTTCAGCTAGGTCATGATCTCACAGTTCCTGGTATGGAGCCCCACATCAGGCTCTGTGCTGACAGGGTGGAGCCTACTTACGATTCTCTCTCTGCCTCTCTTTCTGCCCTTCCCCTGTTCTCTCTCTCTCAAACATTTTTTTTAATGTGTAGAGGACCTGAATATACATTTTCCAAAACATACAGATGGCCAACAGACAAATCACTCAGATGCTCAACATCAAAACCACAAAGAGATATTACCTCACACCTGTCAGAATGGCTTGAATCAAAAAGACAAGCGGGGCACCTGGGTGGCTCAGTCGGTTGAGCGGCCGACTTCGGCTCAGGTCATGATCTCGTGGTCAGTGAGTTCGAGCCCCGCGTTGGGCTCTGTGCTGACAGCTCAGAGCCTGGAGCCTATTTCGGATTCTGTGTCTCCCTCTCTCTGATCCTCCCCCCTTCATGCTCTGTCTCTGTCTCAAAAATAAATAAACATTAAAAAAAAAATTAAAAAAAAAAGACAAGAAATAACAAGTGTTGGCAAGGATGTACAGAAAGGAGAACTCTCCTTCACTATTGGTTGGAATGTAAATATGTGTAGCCACTGTGAAAAAACATTTGGAATTTCCTCAAAAAATTAAAAAATAGAGCTACCATATGAAACAGTAACTCCATTACTGGGTTTTTGCCCAAAAAATGGAAACACAATTCAAAAAGATATATGCACCCCTATGTTTGTTGCAGCTTTGTAATAGCCAAGATATGGAAGCAACCCAAGTGTTCAATGATAGAGGAATAAGGAAGGTGTGGTGTGTATACACACACACACAGACACACACACACAGTATTAGCCATAAAAAAGAATGAGGTCTTGCTATTTGTGACAACGTGGGTGGAATTAGTATTATGCAAAGTGAAGTAACTCGGAGAAAGACAAATACCATATGATTTTACTTATATGTAGAATCTAAAAAACAAATGAATAAACAACCAACCTAAAAGCAGAAACAGCTCCGTAAATACAGAGAACTGGTGGTTGCCAGAGGGGAGTATGTAGGGATGTGAGCAAAATGGGTGAAAGAGAGTAGGGGATACAAGCTTCCAGTTATACAATAAATAAGTCATGGGGATAAAATGTACAGCATAAATATGGTCAATGGTATTGTAGTTGCATTGCATGGTGACATATGGTAGCTACACTTATGGTGACCATAGCATAACAATGAACTTGTCAAATCGTTATGTGGTACACCTGAAACTAATGTGTCAACTCCAGTCCAATGGGAAATAAAAATTTTTAAATAATAATAAACACTTAAAAGATGCATAGTAAGTAAGTGAAATGGTTTGTTTTAGGTGTAGCAGAACCATGAGTATGGGACTAAATACATGGAACTAAAATGCCTCGATGGAAACTTTGAGAGTAGAATCCTGTCTTGGCTTCTGTCCTCAAGCTTAGAGCTACCAAAAGGGTGCAGCAGAAAGACCAATGGCTCAAGGGTCTGGAAAACCAACTTCTAAAATTCATTTGATTATGGAGCCTAAAACTCAAGAAGCTTTATTCTCTACTTCTAAGATAAAATGAAAATCAAGTCTCACTGTCTCTAAGAGTTGTGAAAATCCTGTGAACTAGTTAAAAGCATTAGAAAAACCCCTAATCTTTATTATGAAGGAGATAACCCTTTGATTCAGGCAACTCAGGTGTCCGTGCTTGAGCAAAACTCTTATTTTTTTCTTTCCGGGGTCACCTTGTGAGATGAACATCTTCACTTGATCTCTTCCATCAATTGATCTCTTCATTCATGTCAGTTCACCTTGAGCATTTCCAATACCCGGTGATTCTATAATTTCAGTACATTCCCTTGTTACCACTACTTAAGTCTATGACAGCCTCATTCATTCACAAGATATGCAATGAATACTATCAACAATTCTCAAAATGTTAAAATGCTCATATGAATAGCACATGTGAAAGCTCTAGTTAACCCATTAATAAGGTAAATAGGATAGTAACTAAAATAAGAATTTTTAAAATGAGATTTTTATGAAATAACTGATTTGAATACAAAGCTAGCTAATATTGTCAAGTTAAAGCAATAAACACTTGTGATATATCTGAGCCCTAATCAATTATGAATCAGTGCTGTCGAATGTAAGCCCCTTTATGTAATTTTAATTTTTCTAGTAGTCACATTGATGAAATTAATAACCCATTGAATCCAATATATCTCCAATACTTCAGAATGTAATTAGTCCTTAAGATTTATATTCCACTTTTTTTTTACTAAATCTTAAAAATCTAGCATGCGTTTTACATTTATGAATTCATACTAGCCACAGTTCAAATGTTCAATAGCCATATGTGACTAACAGCTACCATATTAGCATGGTTCAACATGACATTAAAAGTTTACAAAGTCTTAAGATAATATCCCTAAATTTATTCAGGATGTTTACAGTTCAAGAATGCACAAAACAAATTTCTCTGCCTTCATAGAGCTTACATTCTGGCATATAGACAAATAATGAATAAACTTAAACTTAAAATCTAATATGTTAGGACAGATACAGGTTGTAAAGATAGAGTGGTCAGAGGAGACCTCATTTAAAATGTGAAGTTCTGAGCAAAGAGAAAGTTGAAGGAGGGAAGAGAGATGAGGGGATGTACCAAAAAATGTTTCAGAAAGAGCCAACAGCTACAGCAAAGACTCTGACGTGTAAGTATGCCTGACGTGTTTAAGATGAAGCAAGACCAGACAGTGATTGGAACAAAGTGAGTGGAGGAAAGTAATAGTAAATAAGGTGGGAGACATAAGAGGGACCAGAGCATGTACAGCCGAGGTTCTCCATCTTGCTGCCCTTGGCAATCAAACAGGGAACTTTAAAAAGTACTGATGCCTGGGTCTTAGTCCCCACAGAAATGTGTCTCCAGGTTCTTATTTCCCACTGAACACAAAATAGTTAAATGGATGCATGGATGGAATGGATTTATAATGTAATGGATCTCCCACATACTCTTTGAGTAACATTGATGCTTCTGTAAGGTAAATCTTATTTACTGCGTGGATTAGAGTAACCCTGACATTCTGCCACTAGTACCCAAATTTGAGAACAATGGGTTAAATGAGAAGTAAACTGGTATTTGAAGTTAAATGGACCAGGGTTGCCATGAGACTCCACTTATTCAACTACAAATTTGGGCCATTGGTGCAGAACTTGAAACGTCTTGTGAGGATTATGTGAAATAAAACGTGCCTAAAACAGTGGGCACTCAATAAGTAGTGGCTACTGTAAAAATGTTTCAAGCAAAGTATTCATATTAGAAAATGGAGTTTTCAGAATACAAATGTGACAGAGTGGAATGTAAAATAGGAGAATGAAGAGACTAAACATCACTGTCAACACTAGGGGATCTGAGTTAGATGCCAGAGGAATCTGAAGGACGGTTGCCCTCTGACCATCCCTCTTTATCAGCACATCATTTTCTCTGCCTGCAGTGCACTTGATGAAGAGCAATCCTCAAAATCCTGCAAAGATGGTGATACAGGAGTTTCCTGAGTTCCCTTCATCCTAAAGATACACAAAAAATACAGCTACACATGGAGAAATTTCCTTTAAAAGAAATCCAGAACCAGCCAAGCAACTCCTACACATTGGGTGAACAAAAACCAAAAAACCCACATCAAAATGGGCAGGAAAGTCTGAGTCAAGCCTCTACACAAGCCCCACTCCCAGCATGGCTACATACAATCATGAAGGAACTCAACTCCTAGCTTCTTTCTGAAGAGAAAAGGGCTTGGACTCCACACCTACCGCCAAAATTTTTAAGACTCTCACCTGAGAAACAGGCCCCAAAGTGCCTAACTCTGAAAGTTAATGGAGCTCACATCCATGATACCAACAAGACTATGTCAAACAAAGAAGAAAATCTTAACAACTGCATGAGTACTCAACCACAGTTATCCCCCAGGGTTCAGCACAAAGAAAGCAGGAAAAATCACCCATCTCCCCAGTCTTTCTCTGAAAGGTGTCTACTTTCATACTTTTAAAAGCCGCTGCTAAGGGTCAGGCTTTTAATTTAGCACACATATGGGGGTTACTGTGATCCTGCCCAGAAGCCAGGGAAATCAGCAAATACCTCTCTTTACCTTCTCCCTCTAGCTCACTGTAAGTCAGTATCATTTTTTAAAATGTTTATTTATTTACTTTGAGAGAGAGAGGCAGAAAAAGATAATCCCAAGGAGGCCCCTCACTGTCAGTGCAGAGCCCTATGCAGGGCTCAAACTCACAAACCATGAGATCATAACCTGAGCCAAAACCAAGATTAAGATGCTTAATTGACTGAGCCACCCAGGCACCCCTGTAAGCCAGTGTCTTCTTGAAAAGGGCTTGCTGGGGCGCCTGGGTGGCGCAGTCGGTTAAGCGTCCGACTTCAGCCAGGTCACGATCTCGCGGTCCGTGAGTTCGAGCCCCGCGTCAGGCTCAGGGCTGATGGCTTGGAGCCTGTTTCCGATTCTGTGTCTCCCTCTCTCTCTGCCCCTCCCCCGTTCATGCTCTGTCTCTCTCTGTCCCAAAAATAAATAAAAATGTAAAAAAAAAAAAAAAAAAAAGAAAAAAAAGAAAAGGGCTTGTATACACATCAGTAGGTCCAGTACCTCCCCAAAATGGTTCTCGTATTGCCACAGTCAGTGAGCAGAACTGGCTGGTTCTGGTGCCCCCACAAAGGAGCACCATGGCTGCCATACCTAGTGAGCAGCCTCAGTTAGGTCAGGCACCCCCACATTCTCCCAAAGCGGGTCTCACCTGTTGGGGGGTGGGCAGCAGGGCAAGCCACATAATCACTAGCATCTCCATAATAGAGCCAGGACTTGCAGTCAGTCATGCAGCAATCATGGCCCAGCCACAATAGGGCACATGTAGCCCCCACAGAAAACACCCCTGGAGTATCTGGCTCTGGTGATTAGGAGGGGTTGTGCTTCTGAGCCCCAAAAGATACCTTCTACATAAGGCCACAACTTCAAGACCAGGAGACATGGCTGATCTACCTAATACAGTAAAACAAACACAGAGAGTCAGGCAAATGAGGAGACAGACAAATATGTTCAAAATGAAAGAACAGGATAAAACCTCACAAAAAGAGCTAAGTGAAATGGAAATAAGCAATTTATGTGACAAAGAGTTCAAAATAATGTTGTAAATATGCTCAGCACACTTGGGAGAAAAATGGATGAATACAGTGGGAACTTCAACAGAGACAGAAAATATATTTTAAAAAAATCAGAGCTGAAGAATACAATAACTGAAATAAAGAATATAAGAGAGTGTATCAACAACTAATTAGATACAGAAGAATGGATCACTGATTGGGAAGACAGAATAATGGAAATCACACAAGCTGACCAACAAAAGGAAAAAACATATACATGGAAAAGAAACTTCATAAGGCTATCAGTTGATTTTTCAGCAGGAACTGTGTAGGCCAGAAGGGAATGACACTATATATTCAAAGAGCTGAAAGAAAAAAAAAAACAAAAAACAAAAACAAACCTACAACCAAGAATATTCTACCTGGCAAAGTTACCTTTCCGAATTAAAGGAAAGATAAAAATTTCCTAGACAAACAAAAGTTAAAGGAGTTCATTACCACTCAACTAGCCTTACAAGAAAAGTTAAAGAGATGACCTTTTTAAGAGGAAAAGAAAAGGCTGTAACAGAATAAAATTATGAAAGGAAAAATTTTCACAAATGAAAATAAACATATAGTAGGAATGCCCGGTTGGCTCAGTTGGAAGAGCATGTGACTCTTAATCTTGAGGCCATGGGTTTGAGCCCTACATTGGGTGTAAAAAACATAAATAAAACTTTAAAAATAAGTAAGTAAACATATAGTAAAGGTAGTAGATCAATCACTTCTATAAGGTTAAAAGGCAAAAGTAGTCAATTCAATTACATCTAAAATTTTAGTTAAGGGATCAACAAAACAAAAAAGATGTAAAATATGACATCATATACATAATAAAACATGGAAAGGAGAGTAAAACTGTACTGCGCTTTTAGAATGTGGTCATTTTTTTGTTTTATTTTAGAGAGAGAGAGAAGGTGTGAGAGGGGGAGAAGGGGATGAGGAGAGAGAGAGAGAGAGAGAGAGGATCCCAGGCATGGGACTTGATCACCTGACCCTGGGATTTTGGCTTGACCTGAGCCAAAATCAAGAGTCAGAAGCTCAACCACCTGACCCACACAGGCACCCCTAGAATGTGTTTTAATTTAATAGGCCATTGACTTATTATAGACTGCTATATACTTAGGATGTTATATATGAACCTTATGGTAACCACAAACCAAAAAGCTGTAATAGATACACAAAAAATAAAGAGAAAGAAATCCAAGAATAACACTAAAGGAAGTCATCAATCACAAGGCAAGAGAGCAAGAAGAAAGGAACAGAGAACTGCATAACCAATCAGAAAACAATTAACAAAATGGCAAAAAGTACATACTAATAATTAATTTTCAATGTAAATGGCCTAAATCCTTCCATCAAAAACATAGGGGGATGGAATGGTTAAAAAAAATAAGACCTGGGTGACTGGGTGGCTCAGTCAGTTGAGCATCCGACTCTCGACTTCAGCTCAGGTCATGATCTCACAGTTTGTGAGTTTGTGCCCTACATCAGGCTCTGTGCAGTGTCAGCATGGAGCCTGCATGGGATTCTCTTTCTGCTTTCTCTCTGCCCCTACCCCACTTGCACTCACTCTCTATTTCTCAAAATAAATAAACTTTTGAAAAAGTTTTAACAATGAAAAATGAAAAACAAGACCCATCTATATGCTATCTACAAAAGGCTCACTTCAGACCTAAAGACACATACTGACTGAAAATGATGGGATAGAAAGATATTTCATGCAAATAGAAGAAAAGTAAGACAAAATAGACTTCAAAACAAAGACTGCAACAAGAGACAAAGAAAGGCATTAAATAATGATAAAGGAGTCAGTCCAACAAGAGGATCTAACAATCATAATTATCTGTGTACCAAATATCTAAATATATTTAGATAATATATAAAAAGTATATATTAACAGACATAAAGGGAAACGTCAGTATTACAATAATGGTACTTTACTTACTTCCATCAATGGATAGGTCATCTAGACAGAAAATAAGGAAACAGCAACTTTGAACAACACATTAGACCAGATGGATTTAATAGATAAATATAAAACATTACATACAAAAATAGCAGAATACACATTTTTTTTCAAGCACACATGGAACATTCTCCAGAACAGATCACATCTTAGGCCACAAAATAAATCTCAATAAATTAATAAGATTGGAATCATAGCAAGCATCAAAACTGAACACAATGGTATGAATTTAGAAATAAGTTTAAAAAAATTTTTTAATCTTTATTTTTGAGAGAGAGAGAGAGAGGGAGGGAGGGAGGGAGGGAGGGGGAGGGGCACAGAGAGAGGGAGACACAGAATCCGAAGTAGGCTCCAGGCTCTGAGCTGTCAGCACAGAGCCCGAGGCGGGGCTCGAACTCATGAACCGTGAGATCATGACCTGAGCTGAAGTTGGATGCCCAACCAACTGAGCCACTTAGGCACCCCTAGAAATAAGTTTTTTAAAACACAAACATGAGGACACACACAGACTAAAAGTGAAGGAATGGAAAAAGCTATTCCATGTAAATGGAAATTAAAAGAAAGCTGGGGTAACAGACATTATAATTAGAGACAAAGAAGGGCATTAAATACTGATAAACAGGTCAATCCAACAAGTGGATATAATATTTGTAAATATTTATGTACCCAAGACAGAAAGCCCTAAGTATATACAGCAAATATTAATAGACCTAAAGGGTGGACTAAATAGCAAAAAAGTAAATCCAGGGGACTTTAATGCCCTACTTTCATCAATGAATAAATTATTCAGACAGAAAATCAACAAGGATGGGCACCTGGGTGGCTCAGTCCATTAAGCATCCAACTCTTGATTTTGGCTCAGGTCATGATCTCACGGTTTGTGAGATTGAGCCCTGCATCAGGCTCTGCACTGACAGTGTGGGATTCTCTCTCTCTGCCTCTGCCCCTCGCCTTCTCTCTCAAAATAAATAAGTGAACTGAAAGAAAAAGAAAGAAAGAAAGAAAGAAAGAAAGAAAGAAAGAAAGAAAGAAAGAAAGAAAGAAAGAAAGAAAATCAACAAGGAAACATCTGCTTTAAAGGGAATGTTAGACCACTTGGATTTAGGTATGTACTGAACATTCTATCAAAAAGCAGTAATACACATTTTTCTAACGTGCCCATGAAACATTCTCTGGGATATGTCATATGCTAGGTCACAAAACAAGTCTCAATACTTTTAAGAAGACTGAAATTGTATCAAGTATACAATGGTATGGAACTAAAGCTGATTATAAGAATAAAACTGGAAAATTCACAGATAGGTGGAGATTAAACAACATGCTACCAAACAACCAGTGGGTCAAAGAAGATATCAAAAAGGAAATAAAAAATATCTTGAGACAAATGAACATTGAAATAAAACATACAAAAATTATAGGATGCAGCAAAAGCCATTTTAAGAGAGTTCACAGCAACAAATACCTGTATCAAGAAACAGAAAAAATATCAAACAAATAACCATTCTTAAGGAACAAATAGAAGCAAAAACAAAGAGAAGAACAAATAAAGCCCAAAGTTACTAGAAGGGAGGAAATAACAGATTGGAAAAGATTGATGTCATTAATATCTGATTGTTTGAACAGATAAACAAAATTGACAAACCTTCAGTTACACTCACCAAGAAAAAAAGACAGAGGGTTCAAATAAATATAATTAGAAATGTAAGAGGAGATGTTAGAACTGATACCAGATATACAAAGGATCACAAGAAAATACTATGAACAATTATATATCAACAATTTGACAACCTGGAAGAAGTGGATAAATTCCTAGAAAGATACAACTTACCAAAACTGAACCATGAATAGAAAATCTAAACAGGCCAATTACTAGTGAAGACATTGAATAGGTAATCAAAAGCATCCCAACAGACAAAAGTCCAGGAACAGACAGCTTCCTTGGTGAATTCTACCAAACATTTAAAAAGAATTAATACCATTAATTCTCAAACTCTTCCAAAAAAGAGAAGAGGAGGGAACACTTGGAAATTCATTTACCAGGCCAGCATCATCATGATATGAAAACCAGACAAGGATGCCACAAGAAGTTACAGGCCAATATCCCTGATGAACAGAGGTGCAAAAATCCTCAACAAAATATTAGCAAGCCAAATTCAACGATACATGAAAAGAATCATTCACCATAATCAAGTGGGATTTATTCCAGGGATTCAAGGACAGTTAAATATCCACAAATCGATTAGTGTGATACCCTTTATTAACAAAATGAGGGATAAAAATCATATGATTATCTAACTAGATGTAGAAAAAGTATTTGACAAAATTCAAAATCTGTTCATGACAAAAAACTCTCAACAAAGTGAGTACAGAGCAAATGTACCTCAACATAATATAGATCATATATGACAAACCCACAGCTAACATCCTACTCAATGGTAAAAAAATAAAAGCTTTTCCTCTAAGATCAGGAACAAGAAAGCCCACTCTTGCCACTTTTGTTCAATCTAGTATCAGAAGACTTATCCAGTGCAAGTAGGCAAGAAATAAAAGGTAGCCAATTGGAAAGGCAGAAATAAGACTGTCACTATTTGCAGATGATATGCTATTATATATAGAATACCCTAAAAACTTTACCAAAACACTACTTGAACTAATAAGTAAATAAGTATTATGGATAAAAAATCAATGTACAAAATATGGGACATTTCTATACACTAATAGCAAATTACCAGAGAAATTAAGAAAACAATTTTATTTATAATCACATCAAAAAGAATACCTGGGGGCGCCTGGGTGGCGCAGTTGGTTAAGCGTCCGACTTCAGCCAGGTCACGATCTCGCGGTCCGTGAGTTCGAGCCCCGCGTCGGGCTCTGGGCTGATGGCTCGGAGCCTGGAGCCTGTTTCCGATTCTGTGTCTCCCTCTCTCTCTGCCCCTCCCCCGTTCATGCTCTGTCTCTCTCTGTCCCAAAAATAAATAAAAAACATTGAAAAAAAAATTAAAAAAAAAAAAAAAAAAAAAAAAAAGAATACCTGAAGAATGAATTTAACCAAGGAATTAAAAGACCTGTGCAATGAAAACTATACTACATAGATTAAAGAAATTGAAGACAAAAATAAATGGAAATATATTCCATGCTTATGGGTTAAAAGAGTCAATATTGTTAAAATGTCCATGTTACCCAAAGCAATTGACACATTCAGTGCAATTCTTATCAAAATCCTAATAGTATTTTTCATGAAAATAGAAGGAATAATCCTGAATTTGTATGGAACCACAAAGACCCTAAAAAGCCAAAGGAACCTGGGCAAAGAACAAAACTGGAAGTATCATGCTACCTGATTTCAAGCTATACTACAAAGCTATAGTAAACAAAACAATATAAAAACAGATGTGTAGATCAATGGAACAGAACAGAGAGCCTAGAAATAAACCCACGTTTTTATGATCAATTAATCTATGACAAAGGAAAAAAAATACTGTGTAGAAAGGGCAGTCACTCTAATAGATAGTGTTGGGAAAACTAGAAATCTACATGCAAAAGAATAAAACTAGACCACTATTTTATACCACACAAAAATTAACACAAAGTAGATTAAAGATGAATGTATGGCATGAAACCATAAAACTCCTGGAAGAAAACATAGGTGGTGAATTCCTGACATCAGTATTTATACTGATTTTTTTTTTAATGTTTATTTTTGAGAGAAAGAGAGAGACAGCTCATGAGCAGGGGAGGGACAGAGAGAAAGGGAGACACAAAACCAAGCAGGTTCCAGGCTCCGAGCTGTCAGCAATGAGCCCGACGGGGGGGGTGGGGGGGGGCGGAGCAAACCCACAAACCGTGAGATCACGACCTGAGCCAAAGTCGGTCGCTTAACTGACTGAGGCACCCAGGTGCCAAGGTACTGATTTTGGGGATCTGACACCAAAAGCAAAGGCAACTAAAGCAAAAATAAAAACTAAAAAGCTTTTAAACAGAAAAGGAAACCATCAACAAAATGAAAAGGCAACCTATCAAAAGGGAGAAAATATTTGTAAATCATATGTTTGACAAATCATGTTTGTGAGTTAATATAAAATAACTCACAAAAGTCAATAGCATTAAACCAGTCTGATTCATAAATGGACAGAGGGACTGAATAAACTTTTCCAAAGAACTACAAATAGCTAACAAGTATATGAAAACGTGCTCAACATCTCTAATCAAGGAAGTAAAAATCAAAACCACCATGAAATATTACTTCACACCTGTTAGGTTGGCTATTACAAAATAAAAATTAAAAAAATACATAAGAAATAACAGGTGTTGGTGAAGATGTGGAAAAAGGGAACACTGTGCACTGTTGGTGAAAATATAAATTGGTGCAGCCACTATCAAAAACAGCATGGAGATTCCTCAAAAAATTAAAAATAGAACTACCATGTGATCCAGCAAATCCACTTCTGGGTATATATCCAAAGAAAATAAAAATACTAACTTGAAAAGATATATGTTCATTGCACCCTTATTTACAATAGCTAAGATAAGGAAACAACCTATGTGCCCATCCATGGATGATATATGGATAAAGAAAATGTGGTATGTGTATATAATGGAATATTATGCAGCCGTAAAAAATGAAATATTGCCACTTATGGCAACATGAATGGACCTTGAGGGTAGTATGCTAAATGAAAAGGTCAGGCCCCAGAAAGACAAATATTGCATGAGCTCACTTGTAAGTGGAATCAGAGAACAAATTGGTGGTTGCTGGAGGTGGGGGTTGAGGGGTAGGCAAAATAGATGAAGGGATCAAAATGTACAAGCTTCCAGTTATATAATAAATATATCATGGAAAGTAATGTAAAACATGATGACTTGAGTTAAGAAAACTATATTAAATATTTGAAAGTTGCTAAGAGATATTAGATCTTAAAAGTTCTCATCTCAAGAAAAAAATTTTAACTATGTATAGTAACAGATGTTAACTAGTCTTTTTTGTGGTGATCATTTTGTAATATTTATAGTTGAATCATTATGCACCTAAAACTAATATAAAGTTAGAGGCTAATTATACCTCAATAAAAATAATAATAGTAGTAGCTGAGGACTTTCTGAACCTGGGGAGAGAACTGGACAACCAAGCTCACAGAGCTAATAGCATGCTTTTATCTCAATGCAAAAAGACTTTAAGACATAGTATAATAAATCTGTCAAAAATCAAAGATAAAGACTCCTAAAATGAATAGTTAAGGAAAAAAAGATAATAACCTACAAAGGAACTTCCATTAGGCTATCAGCAGATTAATCAGCAAAAACCCTAGGTGAGGAAAGAGTAAATGACAATTTCAAAGTGTTGAAAATAACATTTTCCAGCCAAGAATATTTTATCCACCAATGTTATCCTTCAGATATGAAGAAGAAAGATTTACCTAGACCAAAAAAAAAAAAAAAATCTGAGGAAGTTCATCACCACAAGACCTGCCTTCTAAGAGATGCTGAAATAAGTTCTTCAAGCTGAAATAAAAAGACTAATCAGTAACATGAAAACATACAAAAGCATATAGCATCCTGGTAAAAGTAAATATACAACCAAACTCCAAAAACTCCAATTCCATAATAGGATAGTGTATTAACCACCTAACTATAAGAGTCCAAGGGAAGGCATATAAAAGAGTATAAAAAGAGTAAACAGTAACATCAAAAAAAGAGTAAATAGTAACATCAAAAATGCAAAGGGGAAGTAAAATAGTGAAACTTTTGTAGATGATTGAAATTAGATTGCTATCTGCTTAAAATGGTCTGTTTTGCCTATGTAAGATGGGTCTTATGTGAGCTCATGGTAACCATGAGCTCAAAGTCTAGAGTAAAAGGACAAAAAATAAAGGGGAAACAGAGCATATCACCATGGAAAATCACCTATTCACAAAGGTAGACATAAACAAAGGGAATACTAAACAATGAAAATACAACATAACTAATAAACTATTAACAAGATGGCATTAGTAGGTCCCTACATACATATAACTCTAAATGTAAATGGATTGAATTCACCAATCAAAATGTGCTGGAGGCATCATGCTTCCTCATTTCAAACTATATTACAAAGCTATAGTAATTAGAACAGTATGGTACTAGCATATAAACAAACACATTGGCCAATGAAACAGAATAGAGCTCAGAAGTAAATCTACATACATATGGTCAATTAATTTACAACCAAGGAGCCAAGAGCATATAATGGGAAAAGAATGGTCTTCAATAAATGGTTATTAGATAACCTGGAAGCCACATGCAAAAGAATTAAAATAGAGCCCTATCTCACACCATACACAAAAATAAACTGAAATTGAATCAATTCAAAAGACTTGAATTTAAGTCCTGAAACCATAAAACTTCTAGAAGAAAACATAGGGAATAAACTCCTTGACATCAATCTTGGCTATGACTTTTTGAATTTGACACCAAAAGCAAAGGTTAATAATGGGAAAACAACTACATCAAACTAAAAAGCTTTTGTGCAACAAAGAAAACCATCAACAAAATGAAAAGACAACATAAAGAATGGTAGAAAATACTTGCAAATTATATATCTGATAAGGGGTTAATATCCAAAATATATAAACAAGTCATACAACTCAACAGCAAAACAAATAATCCAGTTACAAAATGAATACAGAAACTGAATAGACATTTTCTCAAAGAAGACATCCAAAGGCCAATGGGTACATAAATAGGTGCTCAACATCTCTACTTACCAGGGAAATGCAGATCAAAATCACAATGAGATTTTTACCTCATACCTGCTATAATGGCTGTTATCAAAAAGATAACAGGTAACATGTGTGGTGAGGATATAGAGGAAAGGGAACTCGAGTGCACTGTTGTTGGGAGTCTAAGTTGGTACAGCCATTATGGAAAACAGTATGGAGGTTCCTCAAGAAATTAAAAATAGAACTACCATATGATCTAGCAATCCCACTGCTGAGTATATATCCAAAGAAAATGAAAATGTGAAGAGATAGCTGTGCATTCATGTTTATTGTAGTATTCACAAATACTACAATATGGAATAGTAGTATAACAATAGGAAAAATATGGAAACAACCTGTGTGTCCACCAATGAATGAATAAGGAAAATATCGTTTCTTCCTTTCTCTCTTCCCCCTTCCTTTCCCTCTCCCCCTCCAGCCCACACATACACTGGAATATTATTTAATCACGAGGAAGAAGGAAAGCCTTCCTTTTGCGACAAATATGGATGGACCTTTGATGAATAATGCTAAGATAAATCAGATAAAGACAAATAATATATGATATCACTTATATGTAGAATATAAAAAATTAAACTCATAGAGAATAAAATAGTGGTTACCAGTGGCTAAGGGATGGTGGGAATAGGAAGATGCTGGTCAAAGAATAAAAACTTCCAGTTATAAGATGAATAAATTCTGAGGATCTGATTTAAAGCATGATTATTGTAGTTAATAATACTGAATTATACACTTGAAAGTTTCTAAGAGTACAGATCTTAAATGTACTATAAAAAAGAAATGGTAATTATGTGATGAGATGGAGGTATGAGCTTATCCTATTGTGGCAATCATTTTGCAATACATAAGTGTATCAAATCAACATATGTGCAACTGAAACTTACACATTATTATTCATCAATTATATCTCAAAGCTGGGAGTGGAAGGATAAATGAAATGAATGAACGTTTATTGTAATTAATTACATTACATTTCTACCATCTTGGAAAGGAATCCTGGTTTTAAGATACCTTTTAAGGATTTTTTCCCAATAATTAAATTATACAGTGCTAAACAATTGGAAATAATCACAAATTCTTAGAAGTCATAAATGGTCCTCAATAGTTGTTTGTGAGAGTCCTAAGTCAAAAGTAGATGAGTCCTAACTCAAAAAGATACCATTTAGAAACCCTCCACCTATTAAACTTCTACAGTGGTATAACCTACTGGTTATTCATGAGAGGATATCAGATTAGACCTACTGGTAGAAAGATCACTGACTTCACAATCAGGCACACCTGGGTTTAAAGCCCAGTTCTGTCACGAGTGTGGCAAACCTCTTCCTGTCTCTGAACCTCAGTTTCCTTATCTATAAAGTTGGAGAGCAATACCTACACTTCATGAGTTTGTGAGGGTTAAATACTCTATGGATGCAAGAGGCATCAAGCCGGGCCAACAGATGGTACCCAGAAATTATCAGTAAGTATGTAATTATATCCTTCTGTACATTTCTCCTTTTATCATTTTACATTACCACTACAAGCAATTTCTATAAGACTCTTAAATCTCTTTTATAAAAATCATTTAAAAAAATTCTCTCATAAAATTTGGAAGCTAAGGGATGAACATAGACAAGAAGCTACATTCCATAAGAGTGGGAAGCAAGCCCTGTATACATGAGCCCCGAAGGTGGAGTTGGAGCCCAAGGACAGTAGTGTATGAATGGGCCATTTTGAAAATAAGGAGTCACTTTTGACTACTTTTCTTGCCCTATAGTCTTGGTCTCATGCTGTTTCCTCTAAACACTCTGACATTATAGTCAACCAGCAAGTTCAACATAGCAACTTTTAAAATGGTGAGAAAACGTGGTTCTTATTTCAAGAACGTGCTCCCAGGAGCATCTGTACCAGCTCTGTATTCCACCTGCTTTTCTTCTAACTGTGCTTGTTATGCATGCACACTTTTAGGCCAGCTAGGCTGGTAGTAGAAATGAATGAAATGGCCAGGTATACAGCAATAGAGGGTGAGAAGGGACAGTGGTGGACTGGAGGGGAGATGGGAGGACAGTGTCTGAAATACCAACTGCTGGTTCAGAAAAGAAGATCTGACATGGCACATTCTAGGGTTTACCAAGAAAGGTCAGGAATCCCTATTCTTATGTGGACACTAGTGATTTTTAAATGCAACATAGGATTCAAAATTGTTTTCAATATCCCACCGGCCACACATCTGCAGACAGATCTAGCCCACTAGCCTCGGGTTTGTGGATTCTGCTGAGCTAAATGTGAAGATTGTAAGGGAAGCAATTTGGGACCACTCAAGTTAGTCTCCCAGGGCCCTTTTCTGAGTCACTGCTTCAAAGACCACAGGTTGACTGCTTCCTCTTTAAAGAATATGGTCTTATTTTTTCCCAAAGTTTTTATTGGATTCTCCAGGTCCACAGGGAGAATTTTTACCTGACTTTATGCTTCAGGCTATGCTCTGCTAATACCTTATGTGATAGCTGTTGTATAGGCATTATATAAGCACATAACCTAATGGAAATCTCTTCTTAGAATCAGGGCTAGAAAAATTTTAATTTAAAGACAAAAGTCTCATCCCCTCAAATCCCCAAAAGCCAAACAACAGTGATTCTCAGATGTTATGAATTCAAGAGTTTTGTGGGAGACTGAATCTGTAGGCTTTGGCCCAAGAATCTGCCTTTTAAACAAGCGTTCCTGTGGTTCTGAGGCAGGCAATTCCCAAATGACATTTCCAGATATCACAACTTAGCCTTATCCTTAGAATTGCCTCTTCGAACACTTGGCCAGCATCTGGAGCCCCAACTGGTGGGAGGAAGAGCCCTCCATGATCAGCTATTATTTATGCTCTAGGATGAATTAATTCTCAGTTGCCCAACAGCTGTTCAGCAGGAAATTCTCATACAATTCAAGGATGGAATGAAGCTCTCCAAGTTGAGCAAACTGGTATAGGGTTATTTCCACAGGCCATCTGGCCAAAGGAGTTTTCATGTCCCATTCTATTTATCCCAGCTGCCGACAGTCTCCTCCATGCTAGGAAAATGAGTGAGGACCAACAGATGGATAATAATCATATCAATGGCAATAATGAACACCAATGGATTTTCTTTATCAAGTGAATTTGACCTAGTGGTTAAGGGAATAGGATTTGAATAAGGTAAAGGTGGGTTCAGTGTCAGCTCTGCCTCTAACTAGGAACCATGATTAAGGTCTCAACTTCTCCAAGTCTTGGTTCCCTCCTGTGGAAAATGGTAAGTCTTCTGTAAGTCTTTTGTTATTAAATAACACAAAACAAGCAAAGCACATAGCATAGTGACTGGCCCATCGTAGCTGCTGTATTTTGATTAACTGTTACTCAGGCCAGAAACATTTGGGTTCTTTACCCTGAGGAAGGTAGGATTTCAACTACCAGGAATGGATATGAGCAAAATAGACATGGCTCCTGCTCTCATAAAGCTACTTTTTAGGTGACTGCAAGAGAATCGGGATGGTTTCTCTAAAGAAATAAACCCACCTTTGATCTACCCAGAAAAATTGTTCTCCTTCTCTATTTCCATGATATTTCATTTATACCTCTTTTAGGAAACTGCAATATACTACAATTTACCTGCTTATTTATCTTTCTTTTGACTACTTGACTATGAACTTTTAGAGGACTTGTCTGTAATTTTAGAACTCCTTAGGCCATTGAGTGACTAAGAGTTGGGATGTGTTAAATTCTTGTTGGATTCAGATTCACCAATGCTAAAGGATGAAAATAACTCATCAAGGCAACGTCTATAGATGTTGGTCTTAAGGGTAGAATATGAATTCCTACGGTTTTTAAAGTCTCATTAGCTCGCCTTAGAAAACAAAGGGAGAATAATTTATCTGCTGGTTTCCACCTTTCAGTTGACAGAGGTTTGTTCCATGGGACATTGACTTCCCTTCTTGGGTCCACAGGCAGATTCTCCAGCCTCCCCTGCTTTAAAGAAGCCCCAAGGCAGCAGGCTAGAGGGCCTATTAGGGTTTGTCCTTGTAAAGTTGTTCAGAGCTCACCTAACAGAGGTGGTTGGATTGGAACAAGTAGCCAAAGGCCCCAGATTCAGCTAATACATTGATACATTTGGAGGAGAGTCCCTCAGAGTTTAAAGGAGTGGTAAAATACAGGAGAACACTTGGTTTGAGATTCTAAATCCCCATAATAATTTTTGGTGTGAAACTTTGCTTTCCAGGAAACAGAAGTATCCCTTTCTTCATGCTCTTTGAAAGGTAATGGCAGCTGATAAATCTTGAATTTCTTTCCCAAGCCATCCCAAATGTGATTAGAGGGACTCAGATGAAATAACGGAAAATGCCACATTTTCTCTGTTAAAGACGTTGCCCATGAAATATTGTCCCCTACTTCACTCATCACGAGGAACACTAAATGAGGTCATGTGTGTGCACACACACACTGCAGTCTGGGAAACTCCACAAATGTAAAACAACAACACAGATTCCTCAGGAAGAAGAGATACCACATTAGAGGAAAATAATGTTAGCCTTTAATCTGAAAGTCAATTTTAGCATGTAAGAGGATGCCACATAGCTAAGGTTGATTTCCTGGGGTAACTACTCCAAGTTTTATGAACCTAAAGTTTTGGGGAAATTTCAGCACTTAAGGCTTTTCTTAAGGAGACTCTGGAGGCAGAAACAACTTTTCTACAATCTTTTCAAAACTTTGCCCCAGTCAATGGTTTCCTTAAATACACCCAAAGAATAAAAGGAAGAGGGGTATTTTCAATTTGACAAACATTTATTGAACACCAGACACTATGCTAGGTGCTACTAACATATAGAGACATAATCCTTGCAACTATCCCTTCAAAGACTTCAAGGCAGAAGTGAGTGGCATTTGAACTCAACTTTGAAGAATAAGTGAGATTTTCTTTGATGGATGAGCTACAGAGAAGAAGAGGGAAGGATGTTCCAGAAGGAAAGACTAGTACAGGCAAAGGCAAGGAGATACAAAGTAACAAGGTTGATTTGGAAGCTTGAAACTAACTAGGCACAGGACAGGACTAACTCTCAAGCTAATAAGCAATCTTGCTGGACTTTCTACAGGTTCTAAGCTCAAAAGCCACCTAGAATTTGTCCTCTTTCAGCAGTCTTCTTATGTTTACCAACAAATACAGCCTCTCAAGAGCCTTTTGTGCTTTCATCTTTTAATCAGGTCATATGGGATTTTTATGCCTCAACAAACCAGAGAGTAGAAAGCTGAAAAACATTTCCAGACAATAACAAGTTTGCTTATGGAGTAAGAATACTTTTTGCAAGTCTTTCTAGTTCCATCTGTTTATTTATGGGCTTCACAAGCCAGAAAAAACTTAATTGCCCCATCATGCCTTCCATGTTTCTGAGAGCTTGGATGATAAGAACACTGGGCCCTGGAAAATCAGCTAGGAAAAGAAAGAGCCAGAGGAATCCAAAGTCTTCAGACTTTTCCCTGAGTTGCTTATAGAGGCATTCATGGTGAAGAGTAGCAAAAGAGGGAGGTCCTTGACAATAGGGGGTGAAGAGCAGTCACATGAACACTTAGTTTTCCTAGAATCTTTTGTTGATCCTGAGCCAAAGTTCAAGGCAAATCTTCGTAATGGCCCAAAGGTGACAAATAATTAATAGCTTAGGCACAGTTACTTTTGCTCTTAGGAGAATCACAAAGTTAATAGTAATAATAATAATAATATAATTTATTGCCCACTTAATGATAGCAATATATTTATCATGACTACAATTTGTAGAACATTGTCTACGGGCCAGGCTCTACATTAAGCATATCAAATGCATTATCTCATTTATTTTTTTCAACATCTCTAGAAGGTAAATTATATTATTATTACTTCATCAACAGATGTGGAAGCTGAGTATGGCCTAGACTATACTGGTCAGTGAAGATTTCGTTTGTTTGACATTTCACAGCTCAACTGTAGTTAAGGGAGACCATGTAACTAACGTGTTCTAGCCAATGGACTCTGTGCAAAAGTGAAACACAGTTTTTTCAGAATTGAGCCCATGAGGGGCGGCTGGGTGGCTTAGTCGGTTAGGTGATCGACTTTGGCCCAGGTCATGATCTCACGGTTTGTGAGTTTGAACCCTGCGTCGGGCTCTGTGCTGACAGCTCAGAGTCTGGAGCCTGCTTCTGATTCTGTGTCTCCCTCTCTCTGCACCTCCCCTGCTCGTGCTCTGTCTCTGTCTCTCAAAAAATAAATAAATGTAAAAAAAAAACAAAAACGAATTGAGCCCATGAAAAGCCCATATGTACTCCACCCCATTTCCTTCTCTTCCCCTGGGCTCAGGTGATTAAGGAGGGCAGGAGTGCCACAGAAACTACTGGCTGTTGGAACCACCATCAAGCTGGTCCTGTGAGTGACTATGGGGAGCAGAGCCTTCTCATAGATCTGGGATATATATGTACCAAGAGCAAGAGATATGCCTTTATTGTATTAAGCCACTGAGATTTCAGTGTTAACTTATTACTGCTGCCTAACCTAGCCTATCTTGAGAATACATTGAGGCCCTAAGAAGTTTAGTACTTACCCTAAGTAATAGATCTAGTCAAGTGATTGAGTTAAAACCAGAATCAAAATTCCTGATACCCAGGCAAGTCTTTCTACTACACAAATTCAAATCTGACTGTGGTAAAAACCATAGTTTCTATTGCATCATTTACCATGTGTGTAGGAATCACTCCAAAAACCTATCCATGAAAGACCCAGCCCATATGGGATGTCTTTCAAAAGCAGCTAATAGATTAGCTCTGACAGGGAAGGCTGGTTAGAGGCAGATGTGAAGACTGAATTCCCAAGCAGACCCTGCATGTGACAAAGCTGAAATTTCACAAAAATCAGAGTACAATCAGGGGGAATTGCTTAATAGCCTCACAATGTGACATGAATTTACCATAATTGAAGGCCTGGCCCTCAGGCTTACCCAATTTGGTCAGCAAACCTGATACAGATTCATTGCTCTGGGTTCAACTTGGAGTACCCAACCCACAGAACACTTAAGCCAGAAATCTAATATGTCAATTTATAATAAGAAATATGACTATCACATGACCTACAATGATTTTTCTGTCTTAATTAATTAGCCCATATTCACAGTTGACATGATTGATCACTCATTCATCCTTGAAACATATTCTTGACCTGGCTTCTGGGATATCTCACTCTCACTCTCTTGGCTGTTTGTTGGTTTTTCCTACCTCACTAGAAGCTCATTCTCAGATTCCTTTGTTGATTCCTCTTCACCTCCCCATCCTTAACATTGGAATGCCCCAAGGCTCAGCTCCATGAACTTCTCTTTTCATTCTGCACATTCCCCTGGTAATTTCTTCCAGTCTCCTAGCTTTAAATTGCATCCACATGCTGATGACTCTCAACTTCACATCTCCAGCTCTGACTTTAATCTTTAACTCTTGGCTGTCTGTTCAATGTCTCCACTGGGATATTAGAGGTCTCAAAATGAACATTTCCAAAACTAACCTCCAAATGAACATTTCCAAAGCTGACCTCTCTCTTTCTTCACCAACAAACAAGCTCCTCCTGCAATTTCACCATCATTAACCCACAGCCTTAGACATCATCCTTAGGTCCCCTTGACTCCTCAATTTCTCTCACACACTCCACTTCCTACCTTCCAAAAAGTTCCACTGTTCTGTCTTCAAATATAGCCAGAATTCAACCAGTTTTTTTTAACCACCCACATTGCTACTATCCAAGTCACCATCATCTCTTTCCCTGGATCACTATAATAGCTTCCCAAATAGTTTCCTTTTCACCTTGGCCTACTTCCTCCCTCAAATTCTTCCAACGCAGAAGTCAGAGTGATCGTGTTAAAACCTTTCTCAGATCACATCACTCTTCTGTTCCAAACCTTCCAATGTCTTCTCATCTCATTCAGAGAAACAGCATTTATTGTAATGACCTATCAGGTCCCATGTAAGTTCATTGTCCCCCATTACCTATCTGATCACGTTTCCTATGCCCTTCCCCTTGCTCGTTCTACTCTAGTCACTCTGGGCTTCTTGTTATGCCTAGAACAAGCCAGGCCCATCACACTACATATCTATAGTAGATATATACTGCTGAACTATGTTCAGGAACTTGCTTGGTGAGTATGGATTTAAGCAAAGGAGGATATCTGATGAGTCAAATATTTTAATGACATCATTTTAAAACAGAGATATACCTGTCATTGGAACCAGAGTGTTACAGACTGTGTGGCCATGGATTGTGCATTGCCAAGGTTAGCTCTCCTTACCTCCATGGCTAGCGAAATAATTCTCCTGACAAATGAACATATACTTTTGTTCAAACATATTGTTGTCACTACTAGATATTAGCCAAAGCTTGCTTTGGTCTAGGAACTGTTCTGCCTCTTCTATAGGGTCACATTGCATCTTTTTTGTGCTGATTGCATAATTTAACTCTCAAAGAACAACTTCATGTGAAATTCCCAATTTTAAAGTTTTTGAAAGCACTGCCCCTTTGTGAAGCAGGGAGTGTTCATGACTGAGTCTTTCACCTCTTCTTACACTGTGGACATCATTCATCACAAATATAACGTCAGCAATTTTATGATTGCCAAACCCAATGGTTATTTTTAGTCCCAATCTCATCTCTTTCTTTTCTGGATTTGATGCTATTTTGAAGCTCCCTTCTTTTCGAAGTTCTGAATCCCCTTGGCTACTGCAACCCCCACTCTCTCATTCTCCTCCTACCTCCCTATCCCCTCATCTATCTTCACTGATAAGTGGTTCCATCCTCAGACCACTGGTTGTCTTACTCTCAACAAAACAGAACTAAACAAAATTCAAAAATAAAATTAAAAGAGAAAAAAAATTCAGACATCAAGCAGCTACTTCATAAATATGAACCTTAGTGGCAAACATTTTTCCTCACCAAAAAAAAAATTCTAAATTCATGTCCTACTCAGGTCAATTTTGTCTTAACAAAAATCGTGGCTAGAATTCTGATTCTCATTATAGGCTTCCTCCTAAGAGAAAAGTACCAAAAATAGATTTTTTTTCTTGATCCTGGGGTTGGGGGAGAAATGGGTTAAAGAGAAATTCAATAAGTAGGGGCCATATCAAAGAGGTTATCAGGAATAATATGTAAACTCCCATGCTACAGTAGAGAGGCAACTAATGAAAACCCAATGGAGAATCCAGAATAACCAGTATTGAAGAGCTATAAAAGCCTCCCAAGTCAGGATGGACCCCAAAACACAGCACATAGTGTTTGTATCAGTTAGTTTTTTTGTTGTGTAACAAACAACACAAAATCTAATGGCTTAAGACAACAATGATTTATTTATTCACAATTTTGTGGGTCAGAAATTTGGGCTTGATTCAGTTGGGATGGCTCATATCTGTTCCAGGTGTTGTCATCTTTGCTTGCTCATGTTTTTGTAGTTAGCTGCTGGTTGATGGACTCATTTGATATTCAGCTAGCTATTGGTGGGGACAATGGATATAACTAGGCCATGTACTACTCATTATCTATCAGGCTAACCAAGGCTTAATAGGGTCCTAAAGTGAAGCAAGTGAGGGCAAGCCCCAATGCAAGCACACATTTCAAGATTATTCTTTGCATCATGTTTATTATTGTCCCATTCACCAAAGCAGGTCAAATTGTTAAGCCCAGAGTCAGTGAGGGAGGGGACTACTCCACTAGTGTGGATTCAGGGAGGGTGACTATAGTGGATATATTTTCTTTAGGTTTATTTATTTTGAAAGAGAGAGAAAGAGTGAGAGGGAGAGAGTGAACGCAAGCTGAGGATGAGCAGAGAGAGAGAGAGGCAGAGAGAGAATCTGTGCTGTTATCACAGAGTCTAATGTGAGGCTCAGTCCCATGAACCATGAGATCATGAAGTGAGCCAGGAGCTAAAGTTGAATGCTGAACCCACTGAGCCACCCAGGCACCCCTATAGCGAATGATTTTAAAAGAACACAGTGTTCTTTAAAAACAACAACAACAAGTTCAGAGACCCCATACTATAATTCTCAAAGTAAGTTTTTCATTATAAGGTTAACACCAGTGGAAGAGATTTCTTCTTGGTGCAATTTTGCAGAAAAACATATTTCACTACAATTTTGGATTGCAGTTCCTTTTTCTGGGAGTGTTCCACAAGACGAGCAAACATTTCTAATAAATTTTAACTTGACAAACAAGTGATGTCTTGCAATGTGAGTGCATGGAGCCAAATATCACATGATCACAACTGAGCCAATGGTTCTCTCTCTCTCTCTCTCTCTCCCTCCCTCCCTCCCTCCCTCCCTCTAGCTAGCTGCAGGATGATGGATGATCATCTCCCATGCTTGGATACTCAGTCTTAGGCTGCAGTGTTTGGCAGAAATCAGTGATTTTTCAGAACGTTGGCAGGTACCTACAACTGGCACTATTGTATTTTTTGTCACTTCAAAGCACCTATGGACAGTCCTTTGCTTTTCCATACAAGAATAAGCTTAGGAATGCTTTGCTTTATTCTAGGTCATGCTGCCTGCAGATATAGACCCTCTCCCATGCTGCCTTATTGCCAGTTACATATACATTACATACAGTGTATGAGAAGAGTTTATTAATATTGTACTATAGTCAACATCCACGCAAGCACATACAATGGCCCCCATGCAGAAAAAGGTTGAAAAGAAAGGCAATAAGAAGAAGGAGATGATTGCGCCGGAAGTTAAGAAGGAAATCACTGAGAAGTACAAACAAGGTATGTGAGTGGCTGAAATTGCAAAATTTTATAAGAAGTCTACATCCTCATCTTGTCTGCAGAGAAGGAAGAGAAAAAATCAGAGGAACCTCTCACTTCAAATGAGATTAGGGAGATGCATAGCACAAATGTGGGAAACAGTGCAAAATTTTGCAGAAAAGCCCCACCCAAATAAAGCTGTAGCAGTGCAAGTAATGAATTTGTTTAATGACAATGCAATGTCACATTTCCTCAAAGTTCTCAAAAGGAGGCAAAAGCAAGTGTCATTGGATAGGTTCCTTGTTACAGTTGCACAAAAAGAAAAAGATTCTATTGAGCCAATAGATAGTAGTGATTCCGTTAGTGATAGTAAAAGTCATCCTACACAATAACCCTCCTCTCTCATCTCCTTCACACCAGCCAGGAAGGTTTTCAAAGGTATGTGCAGGTTAATTTGCTTATTTTGTTTATATTTTGTATTTTCTTTATTATTTTATATTATGTTACAGTATTGTAATCATTTTTTTATGAATGTTTTTGGGTTGTGGAATGAATCTTCTGAGATTCCATTATTTCTCATAGGGAAATTTGCTTTGATATACAAGTGCTTTGGATTACAAGCATGTTTCCAGAATAAATTATGCTCAAAACCAAGGTTTACCATACTTAAAATATTTTTTTATTCTGCACTGCTTATTCATGGTTTTGGTTTGGTTTTTTTTGTTGTTGTTTTGTTTTTTGTTTTTTTTTTTTTTGTTTTTGTCCTTCTAGTATCCTTTCCTTTAGAGAACCACTTTTCTCCCATTCAGTGGTTCTGATGGGCTTGTCAATTATAGGGCCAAATCCTAGTCCCTTCCACCCTGCACTCATGACACAGGTCTGGTAAGACTCAGAGGCTGGTCCAGAGGTGAACACATGACTAATAGAGTGAATCATATGCCTTCCTTGGTAGTAATAGAAAGATTTGGGGTTGGTTGGGGGAGGGAAGGCATGGTAGCAGGAGGAATGAAGGCCTTTTTCTGCTGGAAGATAAATCTGGAGCTGAAAGTCAGTAGCCATATTTCCCAGCACATAGGAACATCATTCTGCAGAATGAAACTAATCAGAAAAAATGTTAAAGATAAGGAAGGCAGCAACCCACTGGTATTTAATTCTGGTTCCAGTTTGTGAGGTCCTGGTTCCTATAGAAATTCCTTCCATTCTGCTTTACCCCAACATCTTTTTCTGATAAATGACCCAATAAACTCCCTTTCCCTTAAGCTAACTTGAGTTGTTTCCATAATTTGCAACCAAGACCTCTGACTGATTTGAAACCCTATGATAGCTATTAAGTAAACCCACCTTCTCATTCTGGCCCAATCACCATCTTCAGCTGTCAACTCTTGAGTGCTTCAAAACTTCACGGGAGAAAATTCTGTCATAAAGGAGACATAGAGAAGGAAGGAAAAGGAGCCTGAAGGAAATGAATGGACCACTGGGATAAGGAAACAGACAGGATGAAAAATCACCATTCAGAATGGCCTGACAGAAGAGAAAGGAGACAGATAAATGGGGGACTCTTGCCAGCCAAGAAAGGAAATGAAAGGATAAGAAAGATGACATCAAATGCAAAGAACAGTATTGCCTGATACACTCATAGGAGTAGGAACTCAGAACAATGGCTTTGGGGTTGTCAGTGGTTGTCTTTTGGAAAAATATACTTAGGATCATCATGAGAAAGAAAAAACAAAGGTAAGAGTGAAGAGCAAGCTACTGTGCAGCACATTAAAATGAAAAATGCGTTGTGAGGAGAATTACTTCTTGATAGAGGCACAGTCCTGTTACTTTTAAACTTTGGTATTCTATCAAAAATCCATTAAGTGATACAGGTTTATCCTCACACAGATGCGATATTATATGCAGCTTTCCCCAAAGGATCACATTGTAAAGTATAATCCAGGACAATTATGTTCCAACTCTGCTCCCTGTGGTATATAACTAAATTCCTTTTTGGGCTGCCTATCTTGTTTTCTAACACCACCCTCAATTTCTTCTCCCCAACTTTTACATTTGTTTGACAATGTTTCCCACAATCTCAGTCCCCTCATAGTCATCAACCACCGGGTCCAGACCAAAGTTTTACTTTCAAACACATCCCCGTTCCTTCCCAGAACCATTTCCATTATGACACACACGATGTAAATACTCTACCAAACTGATTTTCAGTGTGTGTGCTATTATCTATGTGATTTGTTCACAATGCTTTAAGTGGAGAGGACAGGGCTGTTGGGAAGCTAAGGGGAGCATGACTGACAGCAGTTATCAACAACCCCCAACCTACTCTAAGTACAGAATCTTTGCTTATACTATGAATTTGCTTGAGCATGAAATAAAATCATTTATGCAGAAATGCTTTGGTAAGTAACTCCAAGTTGAAATGAGTCACAATCATTAATTATAAGGTATTCCCTACCTTTATTTGTTTACTCAGTGTAGTTTATTTCCAAATTATATGGAAGTGTTTCATGACTAGTGACCTGCTAGACTTGCACCGCAATGGTCCCACCTAATGTGTCCACAAGAGGTAACCCTTGGCATCATGGAGATGTGTCTGGCATACATGTCCCGGCCCAGCAACTCCTTTGTGGCTGCTTCTCGCAGATGCCTCCAGCATCCAGAGCTACTCCCTCCAGTTTTATTCAGCTCCCATCAACCCCACTCCCCACACTGGCTTTAGCCTCAGGCGCCCTGACCTGGACAAGATACTTATTCAATAAAATAGAGATATTAATATGAAGAAAAGAAATATTATAGAAACAAATGTCAGAATGAGGGGCAACCTGGGGCTCAAGGGGAAAATGGGAGGAAGCCTTGGAAAACAGAAAATCTTCACAGAGTTGGTGAGAAGCATGGGTCTGAGAATCATAAAATCAGATTCAAATCCCAGATCTGCCACTTATATACTCTATGACTGAGCACATGACTGCTGCTCAGTAAAGAGTGACTGAATGAATGACCAAAGTTAACTTAATTCTCAGAGCTTCAATTCCTCATATGCAAGGTATGGAAGCAAATATCTACTACAGAGGTTGTTGTAAACATTAAAGGTAACATCTAGTAAATGAATAGGAGAGTCCCTGACACAGAATTATTGCTCAATAAAGAGTATCTACTACTACTACTACCATTATTATTATCATCCAAAAATGATGACGGGGCACCTGGGTGGCTCAGTCAGTTAAGCGTCCGACTTTGACTCAGGTCATGATCTCGCAGTTTGTGAGTTCAAGCCCCGTGTCGGGCTCTGTGCTGACAGCTTGAAGCCTGATTCCTGCTTCGGATTCTGTGTCTCCCTCTCTCTCTGCCCCTCCCCCACTTGTGCTCTGTCTCTCTCAAAAATGAACAAATGTAAAAAAAATTTTTTTTAATTATGACAGAAAAACATATCCATGATTCCCTTAAATAGTTGACCCACATGACAAGGTATTCAACATTATAATTGATATAAGTGATAAAAGTGACCTAAGTGATAGCAAATAAATTGCAAGAAACTCCAAATTTTTCATTTTTTGCCTTGGGACAAAAAGGAAATATAAACCCGAAGTAGGTCATCATGATCTTGTTTTAAAATTTTTTTTTCAGGAAAAAAAAGCGAGTTCTATGAAATTAAGTCCATAGTCAAAGAATGAGGTCTAGGACTCAGGAAACTAATGCTCAAGCCCTGATTTTGTCTCTAACTAGCTCTTCCTACATTTTGGTTCTTCAAATGAAGAAGCTGGAATCAGAGAAAGTGACTTCTCAAAAATAGTGAATGCTTTCTAGGTCCGTTTCAGTGTGAATCAGAATATGGTTCTGTGAGTTAGCCAAGGGGTGGTGGGAATCAGCACTGATATGGTCTCCTGAAGCCTTTTTTGCTTCAGGAAAAAAGCAAAATGATATGGCCAAATTGGTGAATCAACTGATAATACATTTATTACAAACTCCACATGGACCATTTCCACCTGACTGCCTTGGGCTATCAGTCAGCTTCTGGCTTACCTGGGTTTTCTAGCACTGGTCATTGAAGGAGACTTAGGGGAAAGTGGAGTCTGCCTTCCATAAGGAGGCACCACAAAGAAGCATCAACAGTTAAATCAGTAATTTCCTGGTCAGAATAATCTGGAGGACTTTAAAAATTATGGATTCCTGGGGGCAACTTCTTAAGATTCTGACTCAATGCATCTGCCATGTAGCCCAGAGTCATGTATTTTTTTAAAAGCTTCCCAAATGTTTATAATGGACATCCAGATTTGGGAACAATGGTCTCCATAAAGAATCACAAACTCAAATTCCTACGGGACCCAGGCAAATCAGCTTAAGAATAGTTTTCTAGGTCCATATTTCACTTTCCCACTTTTGAGATAGAAGTGAATTTAAGAATTGCTTCCCTTTCCTCTTTTAATCCCACTGTAAGAAAAACAGGACAAAGAGAATAATAAATGATAACTGACAGTCTGAATGCTGGGGGGCAATAGGGAACGGGGGAAAGTGCAGTAATCAGGAAACTTACACTCCATTTAAGAAGAGTACCAGCACTCAGCCCTAGATAATCATTGCCTTGAAGTAATGCATGCCCTAGATACCCAGACCTCTTCATCCAAAGGGAAAAAATGTCTGGAATCTGAATTTTGATGTGAAATTTGCAAATTTCTTTTTTTTAATGTTTATTTATTTTTGACAGAGCATGAGTGGGGGAGAGGCAGAGAGAGGGGGACAGAAGATCAAAAGGGGGCTCTGTGCTCACAGTAGTGAGCCTGATGTGGGGCTTGAACTCATGAACCGTGAGATCACAACCGGAGTCAAAGTCAGATGCTCAACTGACTGAGCCACCCAAGCACCCCTGAAATTTGCAAATTTCTAAATGTTGGAAACTCATTATTTTATAAATTGTTTGAAAGAAACAAAACCTATGTGCAGAATTCAAAGAGTCAACAAGCCACAAATTTGAGATATCTTATCTGGATTTGTACACTTACTTCCTCCTACAGCAGGTACAGGGCCGTGGAGGCAGTAGTCGTAGGTTAGCTCCCTGTTCTAGCTCTGTACCGAGTGAGTCTAAAACCTTTCCGAGCTCAGATATCTCATCCAGCAAATGGGAGCAAGAAAACTTGATGCGCACAACTGCTCTGAGGATAAATAAAATCATGAACTGTAAAATGCTAGCTCTCATTACTAAAGTTAAAACAGAGAACAGAGTCGAATGCAGTAAAATGTTCTCAGGGAACAGAGACCGAAAAGTTTTGTCTGCGGGTTGATCCTAGAAAAAGGGTTGTGTCAGAGAGTTTTGTGTCCAAAAAATGACAAGATCAGAGACTTCAACTCAGCAAGGCCCTTGCTTTTGGCCTGATTTTGTTTCCATCCTCTCTTTGTCAAATTGTGAAAGGTGATAGCTTGTCTCAGCAGGAGTCTGCAAGGCTCAGATGCTGGATTCCTCCAGTCTCCTGACATCATCACCTGCCACAGCTGGAGGGAGTGTGGACAGAGAAGGAGTCTATTGGGAGGGCAGAGGCAAGTGAGAGGATACAGGACCTGTGCCCTGAATATAATGAATTCAAAGACAGAGGACGGAATGGGTGCTGATTAAATGCGAGGAGGCTCCAAGCCCAGAATGTCGGATTGAAAGCCATTTCACTGATGTGGAAAGTCATCTTGGCACCAGCTCGTAAGTAAAGAAGAGAGGCAAATCTGTCATCAGCTAAGCCTTGCAGAAAAGTTTCAGGCCCCCAAACCCAGTAAGTAATGCTCCTGGTGGAAGTTGTCAAGTCAGACTGATAAACTGCTGGGCTCCTGCAGTTTATTGAGCCTAAAATGAGTGTAGAAGGTCAGATTCTCTCAAAGTTACCTTCTCACATCTTCCAGCTGAGAAAGAGCTGGAAATGAAAAGCTAGGACCTGCCTTATTGCTATCTCATCTCTTCTAGAGGTGACTTCAGGAATTATTCAAAGTTTAATTAAAACAGAAACTCTGGACCTATTTCATGCCATGAACACCCTTAACTCTCTATTGAAGCCTAATAGACTATTTGTCAGAATAAGGTTTGTAAATGCTCCAAATAAAATTTATGAATACAAAGACAACTATATTGAAATAGAAATTATCAAAATATTAAAGATACTTGTGAAATAGCAGGCACGTGGGTGGTTCAGTCAGTTAAGCATCTGACTCTTGATATTGACTCAGATCATGATCTCCTGGTCATGAGATGGGGCCCTGCTTTGGGCCCTTTGGGCCCCATACTCGGCCATACTCTGTGCCGAGTATGAAGCTTGCTTGCTTGAGATTCTTTCTCTCCCTCTCTCCTCTCTCTCTGTCTCTGCCCCTTCCTTGCTCGTACTCTCTCTTTCTCTCTCAAAATAAATAAATAAACTTAAAAAAAAAAAAAAAGATGTGTGTGAAATAGTAATAATAGTGCCATTTTCAAGTAGGCTTCATACCCAGAGCAGAGCCCAATGCAGGGCTTGAATTCATGATCCTGAGATCAAGACCTGAGCTGAGATCAAGAGTCGGACATTTAACTTACTGAGCCACCCAGGCTCCCCAGTAGTGCTTCTTTATTAATGAATTAAACAACTGTATCTAGCAGTAAGTCTAAGAACTTCCATAATTAAAGTACTGATGGGTAGTAATGAGGATCAACAATATGTTGAGAGATTTACAGCAAACAAAGGCAACTAACAGTGCTCTGTAAAATGAGCCCTAATAAAGATAGACACTTCATGTCAGGGGAGACAGAAAGAGGAGAGTTAACTCTGCCTAGGGAGGGGGAGTAAAGGGGTGGGTTACGGGGAGTAGCGGGGTGCCAAGTAGAGGAGGGGAGAGTAAAGGGGTGATCAGGAGTTTCCAAAGAAAAGTGGGGAAAGACAATCAGCTTTGGAGACTGAGTAGCAAGATGGGATTGATATTCAGACATAAGGATGCTTATAACCAGAGGTTTCAGAAAGGTAAGTTGAGATCCATTTGGGAAGTTCAGAATTTGTTCTTCATACTTGAGGAAATAGGAATCCACAAGAGGCATTAAGAGGAGGCATAACGTGGGGTACTTGAGTGATTCAGTTGGTAAGCGTCCAACTCTTGATCTCAGCTTGGGTCTTAACCTCAGGATCATGAATTCAAGTTCCACATTGGGCTCCATGCTAGGCATGGAGCTGACTTAAAAAAAAAAAAAGGCATAAAGTGATCCAATTTACATGTTAGTAAAGCAACTGGAAGCCATGTGAATTTCTTGTGAGAAAGGTTCAGTGACTGAGAGCAGATGGTAAGATCATCAGGTACACCCCATTAGACAGCTTCCTATAAAGACCCAGACAAGAGAAGACAAGGGACCAAACTTGGGAGGCTGTAAGAATGAAGAAGAGAAAATAGAATCTTGTAAAAGATTTGGATCCAGACTTGAGGAGTAAGAGAAAAAGAGATGTGAAAATAATTTCAGGGTTTCCAATGGGTGCTATTAAGATAAATGTACAGCACAATAGAAAGAAGTAGAACTGAGAAATCAGGTAATTAGGCAGGTTAGGAAGATGCTGACTTTTAAGTGTCTATGTGTAATCTAGGAACAACTGTATATTCAATAACTGGAAATATATAAACTAAAAAAGGTAGTGATGAGTGACAATGAAGATCAACAATATGTTAAGATATGTGTATCAACCATACTGTTATATGAAAACGTGTGTGGTTTCTATTATTGATGAAATCATATGTATCGCTGATATTCCTGTGGTTTGCTGCCTACATTTGTAATGGAAGGGAATTCTATATCTCAATTAGAAGTTAGTAAAGATGTGACCTTTTTACCTTCCAAGTTCAGAGATCACTTAGGGGGAAAAGCTCAAGTTAAAAACCCCTATTTGTAAGGTGATAGACACTGATTCAGTTGGCCCCTCTCTTCCTCCCTCAGCAGACAGGCAAATGAATATAGTTCTTCAAGTCCTTTACTTTGTCAAACTACAAATTTTTGTTGACTGTTGGACAAAATATTTGTAAAGAGGGTAGATCTCATCTAAATATAGAAGATGTATTTATTTTCTACAAACTAAATTTCAAATTCAAGACTCCATATGACAAAGTTGGTAAGAAACCCCATGTCAGGGGCACCTGGGTGGCTCAGTCAGTTGAGAGTCCGACTTCGGCTCAGGTCATGATCTCACAGTCTGTGGGTTCGAGCCCCGCATCAGGCTCTGTGCTGACCGCTTGCTCAGAGCCTGGAGCCTGCTTCAGATTCTGTGTGTCCTCTCTCTGCCCCTCCCCCGCTCACGCTTTGTCTCACTGTTTCTCAAAAATGAATAAATGTAAAAAAAAAAATTAAAAAAAAAAAAAAAAAAAGAAACCCCATGTCAGCCATTCTTGGCAATTCTCCTATTCACCCAGCTTTGGGAATCTGTCATAATTTCTCAGTCTCATATCATCCAGGAGGAGACCTGTGGGTTGATCATCTGTCCACATAGGCCACCCATATGATGTCTGCTGTCCCTTTCTGACAGCTCCTTCGGGTTCAATGGTTCTTTGTTGCTTAAGACATAGGAATTTTCCTTTAAGTCAGCCTAAGTCCTTTCTTCTGAAAGGCACCACATGGCTTTTCCTCTCTAGAACTTTCAACCTCTCTGTCATTGTTCTGCCACGTATTTTATCCAAGGCCATAAAGCATAGGGCAGGAAAATGGGGGAAAGGGAAAAATGAACCACAATAAGAAAGTTAATATTTAAAATTATTATCCACCCACATATTTCTAAAATTCCACTTTGGACTCAATTTCAGAAGAAAATTGATGCATTTTATATATTAAAAAAATCTCTACATAGAAATTTTATGATTTAGTCAAAATTGCCATTACTCAATTTGTTGTCCCACCTTATTCATCAGATTTTATCCCAAATAATTTTAAATGCCATAGGCAAAAAATAAAATCCATTTTCAACAGGCAAGGAATTATAGCTTTGGGGATATTAAAAATATGTCACAGGAAGGATCTTCTCAATATGACTCAAAATCCAAATGCAATAAAAGCAAATATTGATAAATTTGACTACATAAAAATGAAAGTAATATACATGGAATAAAAAAACACCATAAGCAAAGTAAAAACATAAGATGCTGGAAAAAGGGGAGGTTACAAAATTTGGGGCTTACAAAATTGGGGGTTAATTTCTATAATCTCTGAAGAGCTTCTAGAAGTGAAGAAGGAAAAGACCAACATCCCAATGAGGGAAAAAGAGGAAATAGAAAAATATACAGGAAAACAAAAGAAATATAAATAACCCTAAATATAATACAAAATTCTCAATCCCACACATAATAAGAAAAAAACAAATTAGAATCTCACAGAGAAACTCCCCATCTGGCCACTATGGAGCATAGGTTTATCCTCCTACGTGAAATTTTAAAAACATTAAAATTTATGATACAACAATTTTTAGGACAGTGGTCCCTGAGAGAATGGAAACAAATGAGATGAGCCCTCTGATTGTCCAGGCTTACTGTTTGGAGAGAGCTTCCATACTGCCATGCAGAGAGAAGAAACCCAGGTAGAGCTTAGGAGTCTCCCTAAATTGAGAAGATGGAGTTGGTAGTCCTATAAAGTCACATGATTAGAATTCACAGCACTACCTGTGGGAAGGGACCTACACAAAGAGCTTCTGCATTTTGCAGATGGTCCCCCTTAAATCTTCAGCGGAATACTACTCACTAAATGCTTGTGAGCAAACTACTGAGACAAGAGAAATAATCACACAAAAGCAGCAGGGTGTCAATATACCCAGAGATCACAAAGGGAAGTGAATAGTTTGTGTTCCATCAACCACAGTGGTAAACCCTGTAATGAAGGGAGACTGGATAGAATCTTCAGAAAATTATTGCCTCTGCAGTGGGGAAAAGTTAGTCTGATACTAAAGACTGTTTTGCATAGGTCTGATAAAGTTTAAAAGCAAGACTTAGAAGTAACAAACTATTTCCAAGGAACATAACTGCATCCCACTGAAAAAAAGCTCAAGAATATAGGAATACAAAAATATCCAGGATCCAACGACATAAAACTCATAGTGTCTGGGAGCCACTCCTAAAATTCCAGGCATGCATCAACGGAGGAAAATGCAAAACACATAATGTGTCATAAATTACAAAGATAGAATTAGTGGACAAAAATCATTAAAAAACTGTTATTATAAGTATATGCCTTATGCTGAAGAAAGTAAATTGAACATGGTAAGTAAAGACATGTAAGATTTTTAAAATATTTTTAGAAAAGAAAAAAATATAATTATTGTAATAAAAAAATCGCTAAGTGAGATTAACAGATTATTAGACCCTATAAAATTAAAGCTTAGTGAATTTAAAGACCTAGTAGTAGAAACTAGCTGAAATGAAAAAGAAAAAGAAGACTGGAAAAAAATTGAATAGAGCATCAATGTACGCTGAAGAAAATTTAGGCAACCTAATATAGAAAGTTCCTGAGCTAAAGAAAAAAAAAAGGTGTGGAGGGGTGCTCCTGTGTGGCTCATTCAGCTCTAATAATTTCGGCTCAGGTCATGATCCCAGGATTGTGGAATCAAACCCCACATCAGACTTTATGCCAAACATGGAGCCTTCTTCAGATTCTCTCTCCCTCTGCCCCTCTCCTCCCCCACTTGTACTCTCTCTCTCTCTCTCAAAAAATAGAGGGAGGGAGGGAGGAAGGGAGGGAGAGAGAGAGAGAAAGAAGAAAATACCCCAAAAAAGAGAAGGGGTAGAAAATATGAAAATATATGGGAAAAGAATGGTCACAAGTTTCCCAAATATGATAAAAACCATAAAGACCTCAACAAGTCCCAAATACAAGAAATACGAAGCCTACTCCAAGGTCCGTCACAGGTAATTGTTTACAGCCATGGACAAAGAGAAAAATCTTAAATATAGCCAAAGAATAAAAACACACTATGTAGAAAGGAATCAAGATAAAATTAGCAGCAGAATTTTCATCAGAAACACAGCAAGCCAAAATTCTTTACAGCCTACAAGAAACCCACTTTCACTATAAATACAGAAATTTATTAGAAGTAAAACAATGAGGGGGCGCCTGGGTGGTCAGCTAAGCATCTGACTTCAGTTCAGGTCATTATCTCAAGGCTCATGGGTTTGACTCCCACACTGGGCTCTGTGCTGATAGCTCAGAGCCTGGAGCCTGCTTCCAATTCTGTGTGTGTGTGTGTGTGTGTGTGTGTGTGTGTGTGTGTGTGTCTTTCTGCCTCTTTCCCACTCATGCTGTCTTTCTCAAAAATAAATAAACATTTTTTAAAAATTAAAAAAAAACGAGATTTTCTTTAAAAAAACATAAAAGAATGGGAAGAGATATAAGAGGCAAACAATCAAAAGAAGACTGAAGTGACTATATTAATATCTGACAAATTAAACTTCAGGGCAAAAAATACCACCAGGGTCATTTCATAATGGTACAGTGGTCAATTGGTCAAAAGGATATAGAAGTCTAGATACTTATGCATGTTACAACAGAGCTTCAGAACACAAGTAAATCTAAGAGAGTTCAAACAAAAATAAGTAAATTCACAATTATAGTTAGAGAATACATCACCTCTTGCATAAAAATTGTGAGAAAAAGTAGACAGAAAATCAGTAAGGATATGAAAGACTTGAACAAAGACTATCAATTAACCTGATCTAGATAATATTTACAGAACTCCCCAACAACAGAATACACATTCTTTCCAAATGTACATGAAACATTTGTCAATATAGACAATATTCTTGGTTGCAAAATAAGATCCAACAAATTTGAAAGGATTTAGAACACACTACACTCTCTGATCATGAGGCCATTAAATTAGAAATCAACAGAAAATGTGATGAATGCCTGCAAATCATTTTGATAATCTACGAGTCAAAGAAGAAATCAAAAGCAAAATTAGAAATTATTTTTAACTGGCAAAAAGAAAACACAGATCATTAAAGTATGTGGAGTTTGGGGTGTTTGGGTGGCTCAGTTGGTTGAGCACCTGACTTCAACTCAGGTCATGATCTCATGGTCCATGGGTTCGAGCCCTGGGTCAAGCCCGGTGCTGAAAGCTCAGAACCAGGATCCTGCTTTGGATTCTGTGTCTCCCTCTCTCTGCCCCTCCCTTGCTTACACTCTGTGTGTCTCTCTCTCTCAAAAATAAATAAACATTAAAAATTAAAAAAAAAAAAGTTTGTGGAATTCAGCTAAATAAGTACATAGAAGAAATTTACAGGACTGAAGAATAAGGGTCTAAAATCAAGGACCAAAGTTTTCACCTGAATAAACTGGGAACAGAAGAGGCATTTGAACCTAAGGTATGAATAAAAAAGGAAGTATAAAGATCAGAAAATGATGAAATAGGAGAAAAATATGGAAAAACACTAACAAAAAAAAAGAAAATTGCAGGTCAATTGCCCTCATAAACATAGATGTAAAAATTCTCAACAAAATTGTAGCAAATTGAGTCTAGCAACATATAAAAAGTACCATAAACAATTACTAAGTAGAGTGTATCCCAGAAATTCAAGGTTGTTTCAATATTTGAAAATCAGTCAGTATCATTCACCATTTTAACAGATGTTATTTCAGTAGATGCATAAAAAGCATGTATTTGACAAAATCTGAAACGTACTCCAGATAAAAATTCTCAGCAAAGAACAGATTTCCCTCTATCTAATAAAGTGCATTTATAAAATGTAAAAAATCCATGTAAAAAATCCTAAGAAATATATTTTTTAATGATTTAACAAAGTTGTAGGGTAGAAGAGCAATACACAAAAATCATTTGTATTTCTATATGCTGGCAACAGATAATCAGAAAATAAAATTTGTAAAAATATCTTGGACAGTAGCATTTAAAAATACAAAAATTTGGGATGTATTTGGAAAAAGATGTACAACAGCTGTGTACAGAAAACTACAAAATATTACTAAGAGAATTTAAAGAAGACATATTAAGTAGAGAAATACATTGTGTTCTTAGATCAGAAGAATTCTCACTGTTAAGATGTCAGTTCATCCCTGAATTGATCTATAGCCTAGAAGGATATGGAAATGCAAAGAACAAAATACAGCTAAAACAACTTTGAAAAAGAGTAACAATGTCAAAGGATTTACCCTGATTTCAAGGGTTATTGTAAAGCTACAATAATTAATACAATGTCATATTGGATCAGAATGGAAAAATAAGAGAATGGAATAAAGAGTCCAGAAATAAACCAACACACACAGTCAACTGATTTTTGACAAAGGTGCTAGGGCAATTCGCTGGGGAAGAACAATCTTCTCCATAAACGGTGCTGGAGGAATTGACTAACCACTTACAAAAGGCGGCGGGGGGGGGGGGGAACCTTAACCTTTACTTCATATCATACACAAAAATTAACTTGAAATGGACCACAGACCTAAGTAAAACTAAAAGTATAAAACTGCAAAACGAAAACAAGAAATTTTTAATAATCTGGATTTGGCAAAGATTTCTTAAAACACAAAAAGCACGAACTATAAAGGAAAAGAATCAACTGAATTTTATCCATTTTAAAACTTGTGTTCTTCATGAATCACTGTTAAAATGAAAAGTCAAACCACAGACTAGGAAAAATATTTTATACATACACACACACAGAACAATGGACTTTATAAGAAACACTTGCAACTCGGTAAGACAAACAACCCAATTAAAAATAGACAAAAGATTTAAATAGACACTCTACCAGAGAGATTTGGAGAATAAGCACATAAAAAATTGTTCAACATGAGCAACAGTTTCACAGAGAGCAATTTCACACTAATGACAGCCCAGTCTTAATTTCCTGTCATTGTTACTGATTGTCTACATGAAAGGAATGTCTTAAGGAGGTAAAGTTCAGTCCCCTGCTGCCTGTTTCACTAGTACCAAATTATCATTTCACCTGACAGCATTTTAAATTTTTAATGTTTATTTTGAGAGAGAGACAGAGAGCATGTGAGCAGGGGAGGGGCAGAGAGAGGGAGGGAAAGAGAATCCCAGGCAGGCTCCATGCTGTTAGCACAGAGCCCAATGCGGGGCTCAGTCTCACAAACCGTGAGATCATGACCTGACCCGAAATCAAGATTTGGGCTCTTAACTGACTGAGCCACCCAGGTGCCCCACCTGACAACACTTTTTTTTTTAATCTGAATTTTCTTCAGTATCATCTGCAGATACCTTAATCCTGTTATCCCAGGAAGATCAAGGGCATGCAACAGGTTCTCTCTCAATTCCTCTGTACTTCAAATATCTGCAGAATTACCGGGAATCACCTCCTTTGCCCTGTTTCATACACAATGGCAGACCTCCACCCTTGCAAGGGGGCCCCTACACCAAAGCTCAGCTCGTTCCTGCCTCCCTTTGCGGAGCCTTCTATCACCTCCACTCAGGTCTTCCTCTCCACATGTTCCTTCCTCCTAGTCTGCACATCTTTCCACCCACAGACATGTTCCCCCAGCACGAATGCCCCCCTCCAGCTACCATCCTACATTTTTCCTCTCCTGGGCTGAAAATTACTTGACTTCTCACTCACACTTCAGCCCAGAGAAATCTGTCTTCTATACCTAACACCCTACTATGTTGTATTCAAAATCAGAACCACAAGCAGAAGCAGGATGGATCCTGAGTAGCTGTTGGTTCTGATGAGCTTCCAGATATGTCCATAATTCAACCAGTCTCTCATTCAGTGAAGATCAGCCCGCTGCCTACTGTGTGCCAGGCACAGTTCTGCATTTATCAGTAGTTTCTAGATGTACCAGGAAATAGCGATGCAAAGGATGCAGCAGTAAACAAAGAAGACCAAATCTCTGCTCTCTTCGGCTAACATTCTAGTGCAGGGGGACAAACCAAAAAGGCAAACAATAACACAGTTAGACAACATACGGCATGTCAGCTATGAGAAATGCTATGGTAAGAAAGTCGGGGTGGGGTATGCAGTGCAGTGCAAGTGGGAGAGATGATGAGGCAGGATTTTATAGAGAATCTTTGGTGTATGGTGGTAAGGGGAGAAGATTCTGAAGCCAAAGGACCTGAGTTCTTATCCCACGTCTCCCATTTTTTAACTGTGTTTCCTTAGGCAAGTCATTTAACCTCTTGGTGGCTTGGTTTCCTCATCTGTGAAATGGGAAGGATGTTTGAAACTATGACATTTATGATTAAATGAATCCTATATATATATATGTGTGTATATATATATATATATATACACACATATATATATATATGGAATCCTATATATATATATATATATATATATATATACATATATATATATGGGATCCTATATATATATATATATATGTATATATATGTATATATGGAATCCTATATATATATATATGTATATATGTATATATGTATATATGTATATGTATATATGTGTGTATATATATATATATATATATATATATATATATAGGATTCCTATTTATTCCATAGGAAACTATGACATTTAATGATTAAATGAATCCTATATAATGTATCCTAGGATTCATTATATAGGATTCATTTAATCATAAATATATGAGAACAGTGCCTGAGGTCACAGTAAGAGCTCAAAATGTTGGTTTATTAGCACTATTGTTCATTCATTAAGTGTTTACATAGCACTCATTAAGCTGATAGATGTTATTACGTATATTAAGATAGTGTAAGATGCATTCCTGACCTCTCAAGAAGCAAGAGTGCACACAGAAAAAAACCACAATACAAGGTGGGTACACCCTCTAATCTTTCAGAGGGAGAACATCACACATTGTCACTACGTACATAATATCAAGGTGCTCCGAAAGTATCTGCTCATCCAGGATCTCTCTTTGCCTTCATTACTGTCATGAGAAATACCATTGCCCCCATTATAACTGTAGGAGAACAGAAACACAGAGATATCACCCGAATCCCTACCCAGTCCTCAGTGGCTCAGCCTGGAGGTGCAGTTGAAGTCAAGTAGCAAGTGTACTGGCTCAGAGTATGACCTTTGACACTGCACAAACTTGTGTTTGAATCAAGGGCTACTTATCAATTAACTGTGTGACACTGGACAAATGATTTCACCTCCTAGAAGCTCAGTTTTCTCATGGGCAAGAAAAGGACAATTAATTCTATAGCTGCATCAGTTTCGTACAAGGATGATATGAGATAATGTATATTAGGCATTCTGCAAATCATTCAGCCCATAATAAGCACCCAATAAAATGGTAGATTTAAGAGAAAACAAGACAGGGGCGCCTGGGTGGCTCAGTCTGTTAAGCATCTGACTTCGACTCAGGTCATGATCTCGTGGTCCTTGGGTTTGAGCCCCACATTGGGCTCTGTGCTGTCAGTTAAGAGCCTGGAGCCTCCTTCGGATTCTGTGTCTCCCTCTCTCTCTGCCCCTCCCCTCTCACTCTCTGTCTCTCAAAAAATGAATAAATGTTAAAAAAAAGAAAAAGAAAAGAAAACAAGACAAAGCAACACATCTCCCTCTTAGGTCTATCAGCTTGTACTTGGTGAGTACTTTGCATGGAGACTCCAAGTCATCTTTAGATTCATGAGATGACACCACACATATATCAAAGTGTATAGAAATGAAATACAGGGATGGGGCTCCTGGGTGGCTCAGTTGGTTAAGTGTCTGACTTCAGCTCAGGTCATGATCTCACAGTTCGTGGGTTCGAGCCCCGCGTGGGGCTCTGTGCTGACAGCTCAGAGCCTGGAGCCTGTTTCAGATTCTGTGTCCCCCTCTCTCTCTGCCCCTCCCCTGCTCACACTCTGTCTCCTCTCAAAAATAAACAAACATTAAAAAAATTTAAAAAAAAAGAAATGAAATAAATACATTCCTTCTCAAACCAATACTTGCATGAACTTCTCATTTGCTTGTACTCTATAGTGCCAAAAGACCATTTTTTAAATAGAGGTTGGATTTTTCTTTCTTTTTTTTTTTTTTTTAATTTTTTTTCAACGTTTTTTTATTTATTTTTGGGACAGAGAGAGACAGAGCATGAACGGGGGAGGGGCAGAGAGAGAGGGAGACACAGAATCGGAAACAGGCTCCAGGCTCCGAGCCATCAGCCCAGAGCCTGACGCGGGGCTCGAACTCACGGACTGCAAGATCGTGACCTGGCTGAAGTTGGACGCTTAACCGAGTGCGCCACCCAGGCGCCCCTCTTTCTTTTTTTTAAATCTGCACACAAGCTATGCCCGCCAAAGATTTTAAAACAACACAAACTAACAGTGCTTCACTCAAAATAAGAGCTCTTGAAATTTTCTGTATAAACTGGGTTTCATAAATCATCTCAAAGTCTGAGGGAAACCTTCAATATAAAGAATCTTGGGAGTGAATCCTTTCAAAAAAGCAATGGATTGTTGCTAGATTGAACGAGTGTATCTATTTCAGCTACTCCTAGTGTATAGATTTTCAAACATCCAGCTGAGCTAAAGTGGCACATGTGACAGGCCGGAAGCCAGATACGTTTCTCTAAGGTAAACTAACAGGAGAGACTGTAGGGTGGGGATGCAGGGGTGGGCAAATGGGTTTGTTTTCAATGGCAGAATCAAAGCTTAGGAAATTCAACTTCCACAATTTTGGGAAAGTTGTTCATAGAAGACTTTTGGGCTAGAATAGGTTCTTAGAAAGAGGAATCTGCTCTGAAATTATAACAATGACCTGGTACAAACCTCTCAGACTTCAGCACCCTGGAAATAACCGACATCAATAACTTTGCTCCTAAACTCCCCCTACGTGTCTCGGCTTGCAATTGAAAAAGACAGTGTGATTAGTAATAGTGCACATTTGTATGGAACTGCCTGTGATCTTCGTGCGTTAGAGAAGACTTCGTCAAAGATGGCAGTGCACTGGTCTGAACCAGCAGCAGCATGTGAGGGAACCCAATTAAAAGGCAGAATGAAAGATGAGGCCAGATATTTTTAGCAAGTTGCAACAAGACGTGAAGGCACTGATGTAGAAATGGATAAGCTGAGCACACAGGAGATGTGTATTCAAAGTAAATTCTCCTCTAAGTGGCTTTTATGCTCAGTTAAATGCAGTTGAGGCACTTGCCATTTAAAATAATCTTTTCCAGATCAGATTCTTACCATGTTTTGCAACCTGCTAACTTGGATCCTTTTTTTTTTTTTTTTTTTTTTTTGCCCCACAGCTTCTAGAAGCTGTTCTAAATCCCTGAAAGAAAAGGAGGAGGAGGGGGACTTGATTGGGGTGGGCTAGACGGCTGAGGGAGGTGATAAAGGAAGAAGCATAATCATTCTCTTACACACTGGAGGATACCTGCTAGGTTGCCCTGCATCATCATGAGTTCATTGGACTGGGCTCGTAGAGAACCAAGGTGGCTCTTGCTGTTGGAATAGTGAGGCCCTTCCAGCCAGTGTCCTCCTAGAAATGGGTGGCTGCTCCAGTCACTAGTTGCCCTAGCAATAGCTTGGATCATGCCCATGGGTATTAGAGCCTGGGTGTTTTGATCCTGGTTCCTCTATTCACTAGCTGTGTGATTTCAGGCAAGTTACTTAACATCTGTGGTACCTATGTCCTTTTCTGTAATACTACAATTGTTACATAGGACCTCATAACTCTGTTGCACAACTGAAGGAGGTAATACATGCACAGCCCATGGACAGAGCCTGGCACAGAGCAAGAACTCTGCATGTCAGCAATAAACAGATGCCATTCAAGTGGCATCAGGGCCCCTTGCCCTATGGAGGTGTTCTTGGCATGATAAGAAGAGATGGCAATCATAGAGCACTTACTACATACCAGGCAGTCCAAGTTCTAAGTGAGTTACCACAAATCGACTCATTTAATCCTCATGATGCCCCTAGGAAGCAGGTGTGACTGTTGTAACAATTACCCCAAATTAGTCTCCAAGTGAAAGACCGAGGCAGGGTTTGCGCCCAGTCCTCCCAGAACTCATGCATATGACCTCAACACTGTGATGCTGCAGTAACATGCCATTAAAAAAAATAAAACAAAGTGACATCCATAAGCGGGGGGGGGGGGGGGGGGGTCAGTTAAACAAGTGGTGTCAGTACACGCACCAGGTCAGTATACATATGCAAGTACGTATGTCCAAACTATAGCGTTAGCCTAAAAAGACCTGCACAAGTCAACCGTCATTTATTCACACCATGGGCGGTGACGGTTTCTTCAAACTGCAATGTGAAAATTAGCAAAGGAACAGCCAGGGTAATTTCCTATGGTCCCCAAGGCATCAAGTGTCAACTGCTTAAGTCACTGAAACCAGAAACCTAGCCGTCATTTTGAATTCTATCCCTTTGAAGATTCCTCATCCAATGCTCCAACATTCCATAGTTCTATAGATTCTGTATCCAACATTTCTCTTGCTTCCATCCCTTCTTCTGCATTCACAACATTACTTTCAGTTCAAGCTTATCAATTCCCTTTTGGATAACTGGGTCAGACTTCTGACCTTTCTCCCTGACAACGTTCTTGCTCAGCCCTACCCCCAAGAAATCTATCTTCTTTATGGCTGTTGAAAATCATATGAAAACACAAGACTTATAATATTCAGCCTCTGCATAAAGCCCTAGCATCTACAGAATAAAATCCAAACTCCTTATTAAGTCCCTTTATGAGCTGACCTTTTCATCTCTTCTCTCTCCCCCAGATATAACCACACATGCATCAGTAGATGCTGTTTCCTCTGAACAAAAGCCCTCTCTCTCCCACATGTCCTTCCCCATAGTTTCCACCTCCCGTAGGCTTCATTTGGAAAGCCCCTACTCAATCATTAAATCTCACCTCAAACATCACTTCCTCTAGGAAGTCTTCTGTGACTCCCCTAGGTAGAGTTAGCTGCCTTTACCTTTGTGCCTATAACAGCCAAATCTTAACTTTCCCCCTGCCATTAGCATATAAGTTCTTGATGGCAAGCGCTCTGTGTACACAGTGTATTGTCAGCCCCAGAACAGTCTCTGGCATGTAGTAGGAAATCAACAATATCTATCGTATTATTATAGCCTTGTCTTATTGCAATATAGTTGCTTGTTGATGTACCTGCCTCCTCCACAGCAATGTTAGCTCCTGGGGGGAAAAGAGAGTTTCTTTCGCTTCTGTATCCCAACACCTATCACAGTGCCTGGCAACAAGTGAGTGCTCAAAGTTTGTTCAATGAATTCATGCACAGATGAATAAATGAATAAAACACACAGCCCTCTAGGATCCCCTTTCTTGTCAGTAGAGCCCAAATCTACTGTTCTAGTAGTGTTTGTTTAGAGGGAGCTCTCTCCAGAAGCAAATCCAGCTGGAAGATGCCATTATAATACAAACCAGATTCAGAGAGACCAAAATTTACATTAGTTGCATGTGTCATGAACATAAAAATATTTATATGTGGAATCTCAATTTTAATTTGGAAAACTAATAGCTTTTTCAGGATGCCTATTCAGTGTTTTTTTTTTCATCAAAGAGAAAAACTTCAAAGAGCTGTGATTTGATGAGTGGACTACAAAGGGCAGAAGTCCCACTCAGGTGAGGGTTTAGAGAGAACTGTTCTTCACAACCGCTCCCAGGAAATGATGCTTTCATTACATCATCTCCTTGTGAGGTGGGTATTAGAGTCACCACTGTTGTGGATGAAGAAATGAACGCAGAGAGAGCTTCAGGTCATAGAATAACCCCCTGGTATAGCGTACTCTGGGGTCTTATATTAGGTCAGGGTGTAGACCAAATATGTCTAGTTATGTCCCTCATACTCCAGAGTGATAGGTTGTCTTGTGGAAAATTTGCTCTAAGACGAGACCTGGCAGAGGTCTTGGTACATCTGCCAAATGCATTTCTGCTCACCTTAACACTTGAACTGGCTCTGGAAACAGAGCAGTGCAATTCCATTTACTTCATTGAGCATCTACCATGTTCATCATCTACTCTGTCCAGCACATAGTGTGATTTCTATAAATTAGGAGGGGAAAAATGACCCTGAAAGACACATGTATGAATAAATGTGTATAGGTAGCATATTGCACTGTGATATAAGGGGATACTTCTTATTCCAGGCTACTGCCAAAATATTTAAAAGCCACCACCTAAAAAGTTATTATGAAATCCAATTTACAGATGAATAAACTGAGGCACAGAGATCTTAAATAATCCACCTAAGACCACATAGTTCGCCAGTGGTAGGACCCATTTTAACAATGTATAACTCAATCCTGGACAAAACAAGCTTTACTGATAAGTAAATGAAACATACTGCCAGAGAAGAGACACACGTGTTAATAATTGTGTTTTTTTTAAATAACAGTAGTTGAACGACAGTATAATGCAACTTCCTAATTTTACTGTGAGACTTAATATTTTCCAGACTTACTGATTTATTAACTGTCATAACCCTAGCCACAGTGTGAACTCCAACTAAATTTTCTTTCCACTTTTCATCACTTCTAAGCTTGGTTGGAACACTTATGCTGTGGCTTCATTTTATTTTTATTTCTTTCCTTGGTTATTCCAGGCACATCATTTCACTGGGTGGAGCCACAGGCTCCCTCCCCGGATCCCTCTACTTTTCTGTGAGGTGCAGCCTTCCTGTGGCTAAGCCCACCAGCCCAGTGCACAACTGGCTGTCTTGACAGACCTGGGTAGCAGAGTGTCTGAGTGGACAGTTTTGCACATGAACAAGGCACCTGGACAAACAGATTTGAACTTGTCAGTTCCAAAGGCAATATTGCTCCTCTGGATCATTTTCCTGGCTACAACCTTGGCCACCTCACAGAGAAATTCCTTCCCAACTCAGTGTCTGTAAATCCCTAAGAATGCCTCTCATTAGCAAGACAGACTTCAGACTGGTTTTGACAATTTGGAAATACCTCTAAAATGATAGCTTAATGATTTTATGTGTGTTTCCTCTTGAGCCTCTACTGTTTCTTCAAGACCCACATATTTTTAACCGTGGCAGAGCAAAGCCCTAATCTTGTCCATTAAATTCTTTTGCCTAATGAAAAACAATCAAGCAATAGTATCTAAATCCAAAAATTTGCGGGGCGGGGGGGGGGATGCTATACAGGCAACCCCACCCATACTCATAAAGCCAAGGTTTCCAGTTGAGGGTAGGCATTATTTTGTGGGACTATGGAGCATCCTTGAATGAGGAGCTGTCACACAGAGATGGGTTATGATAGAGCAGAACTCCTTCTAATCGGGTTGGACCTGCTGCCCATGATGCTGGGATACTGGGGAAAGTTTTGGCCTCTACTGTATTGGGAAAGGGGCAGTGGCTCTTTCCGTCTTGTCTCCGGGAAGATATGGGCTTTAAGGGGAGACAAGATTGGCTACATAAACTTTCAGATGAGTGAAAAAAATAAAAAAAGTAAGATCCCTTGTTGAAAAATTAATAATAATTTCAAGATGGTGAAAACAGAATGTTAAACCAGTAAAACTCAGACCCTGTGAGACCACACAGGTTGCATATTCATGAGACTCACCCTGAGGTTGACTTTTTAGCACCCACACTGGCCCTGTCACCTGGAAATTGAGGCATTAAATAAAAGGAATATTCCTCTAACCCCACCCCTGCTACCCTGTGTACACATTTTTACATGGAGACTCTGTTTATCATGCTCCAATATGGTTATAGAAGAAGCTTTAACTAGCATTTAATATATACAAGGCTCTGGACTAATCGTTTTACGTGCATTGTCTTGTTTAATCCTGACAAAAATCCCTAGGAGGTCAGAACTGTTATTCTCATTTTGCAGATGAGGAAACTAGGTCATAGGGACAATAATTTATTTGCCTAAGGTTATGAACTGGAAATTAGCAATTTAAGAAAACAACAAAGATCAGAGAGGAAATAGATGAAACAGAGACTAAAAAAGATAATAAAAGATCACTGAAACTAAGTTGGTTTTTAGAAATCACAGTGGACAAATCTTTATACTAACCAAGAAAAAAGAGAGAGGACTCAAATAAAATACGTTGATACCAGAGACACTACAAAAAAAACTACAAGCCAATATGTCTGATGAACATAAATGCAAAAATTCCCAGAAAATATTAGCAAGCCAAATTTGACAATACATTTAAAAATTATTCATCATGATCAAGCAGGATTTATTCCAGCGATGCAAGGGTGGTTCAATATTTGCAAATCAATCAACGTGATACATCACACTAACAAGAAAAAGGATAAAAACCCTATGATCATCTAAATAGATGCAGAAAAATAATTTGACAAAATATAACATACATTCATGATTAAAAAACTTTGAACAAAGTGAGTTTAGAGGAGCATATCTCAATATAATAAAGGCCATATATGAAAAACCCACAGCTAACAGCATACTTCATGGTGAAAAACGGAAAGCTTTTCCTCTAAGATCAGGAATAAGCAAGGATGTCCACTCTTGTCACTTTTATTCAACATAGTACTGGAAGTCCTTGCTGCAGCTATCAGACAATAAGTAAAAGGCATTCAAATTGATAAGGAAGAAGGAAAACTGTCAGTAATTGCAGATGACATGATACTATATAGAACCCCTAAAGATGCCGTCAAAAAAACTATTAGAACTGATAAAGGAATTCAGTAAAGTTACAGGATACAAAATTAATATACAGAAATAGGTTTCATTTCTATCCACTAATAGTGAAGAAGCAGAAAGAGAAATTAAGAAAACAATCCCATTTATAATCGCACCTAGAAGAATACCCAGGAATAAATTTAAACAAAGTGAAGGACATGTACCCTGAAAACTGTAAGACATTAATGAAAGAATGACACAAATGGAAAGATATCCCATGCTCATGGATTCAAAAAATTAATGTTAAAATGTTCATACTACCCAAATCAACCTAGAGATTCAATGCAATCCCTGTCAAAATACCAATAGCATTTTTCACAGAACTAGAACAAATAACTGTAATCTCATATGGAACCACAAAGACCCCAAAGAGCCAAAGCAATCTTGAAAAAGAAGAACAAAGCTGGAGGTATCACAATCCCAGATTTCAACATATACTATAAAGCTGTAGTAATCAAAACAGTATGATACTGACACAAAAATAAACACATAGATCAGTGGAACAAGATAGAGATCCCAGAAATAAACTCACATTTATATGGTCAATTAATCTACAACAAAAAAAGGCAAAAATATGCAATAGGGAAAAGATAGTCTCTTCAATAAATGGTTCTGGGAAAACTGGACAGCTATAAGCAATAAAATGAAACTGGACAAGTTTCTTCCACCATACACGAAAATAAACTAAAAATGGATTAAAGATCTAAATGTAAGACCTAAAACCATAAAACTCCTAAGTGGAAAGGTAGGCAGTAATCTCTTCAACATTGGCCTTAGCAACTTCCTTCTAGATAGGTCTCCTCAGGCAAGGGAAACTAAAGCAAAAACAATCAAATGGGACTACATCAAAACAAAAAATTTCTGCATAGCAAAGGAAACTATCAAGAAGACAGAAAAGTAACCTACTGAATGAGAAAAAAATATTTGCAAATTATGTATTTGATAAAGGGTTAGTACCCAAAATATACCAAGAACTTATACAACTTAAAACAAATAATCCAATTAAAAATAAAAAGACCCAAATAGACATTTTCCAAAGAAGACCTATAGTTGACTAAAAGACACACGAAAAGATGCTCAACATCACTCATCATTAGGGAAATGTGAATCAAAACCACAATGAGATATCACCTTACCCCTGTCAGAATGACTACAATAAAAAAGATAAAAAATACCAAGGGTTGGCAAGGATGTGGAGAAAAAGAAACCCTCAAGCTCTGTTGGTAGGAATGTAAACTGGTGCAACCACAAATGAAAAATAGAATCACCATATGCTCTAGTAACTCCACTAGTAGGCATTTGCCAAGAAAAACCCACAAAACTAATCTGAAAAGATATATGCACCCCTATGTCTACTCCAGCATTATTTGCAATAACCAAGATATGGAAGCAACCCAGGCATCCACTGATAGATGATCGATAAAAAAGAAATGCTATCTATATACAACAGAATATTAGTCATAAAAAGAATGAGATTATGCCATTTGCAATAACTCTTTGCAAGTGAAATAATTCAGAGACAAATACCATGTGATTTCACTTATATGTAGAATCTAAAAAACAAAGAAATGAACACAGACTCTTTTTTTTTAATGTTTATGTATTTATTTTGAGAGAGGGAAGGAGGGAGGGAGAGTGAGAGAATGCACATACGAGGGGCAGAGAAAGAGAGAAAATCCAAAGCAGGCTCTGTGCCATCAGTGCAGAGGCCAACAATATGCTTGATCCCATGAACTGGTGGATCATGACCTGAGCTGAAGTCAAGAGTTGGACGCTTAACCGACTGAGCCACCCAGGCACCCCCAAACACAGACTCTTAAATACAGAGAATTGGTGGTTGCCAAAAGGGAGGTGTGGAGGGGGATGGGTGAAATAGATAAAGGGGATTTAGAGATACAAAATTTCAGATATAAAATAAATAAGTCATGGAGATGAGAAGTGCAGCATAGAGAAAATGGTAAATAATATTGTAATAATGTAATATGTGACAGATGGTGACTACACTTATGGTGAACACAGTAATGTATAGAATTGTTGAATATGTTGTACCCCTGAAATTAATATAACATTGTTAATTATACTTCAATTTTAAATGATGAAAAAAATTAAATGAAATTTTAAAACAAGAAAGTTATGAGTAAATCTTAAAAGTTCACATCACTAGAAAAAATTTTTTTAATTAAGTGTGGTTATGGATGTTAACTAAACTTATTCTGGTAATCATTTCACAATATGTACATATATGAAATCATTATGCTGTATATCTAAACTAATACAGTTTTCAACATCAGTTACATCTTAATTTTAAACATAGAAAATGTTGTTGAGGTTGTGGAGAAATTGGAACCCTGGTGTATTGCTAGTGGGAATGTAAAATGATGCAGCCACTTGGAAACGGTGTGGTGTTTCAAAAGAAAAAAATTAAACATAGAAATACCGTATGATCCAGCAATTCTGCTTTTAGGAATTGAAAGTGAAAGGCGGGGACTCAAACACTTATTTGTATACCCATGTTCATAGCACTTGTTCACAATAGCCAAAAAGTTGGAGCACAAGTGTCCATTGATAGTGGAATGGATAAACAAAGTGTGGTATATACATACAATGGAATATTACTCAGCTTTAAAAAGGAAAAAATACATACAAAAGAATATTATTCAGCTACACAGTATGGATGAACTTTGAAGACATTATGCTAACTACAATAAGCAGTCTCATCACAAAAGGATAAATACTATATGATTCCATTTATATGAGGTGCCTAGAGTTGTCAAGTTCATAGAGACAGAAAGTGGAAAACTATTTGGGGAGGGAGGATGGGGGAGTTCCTGTTTAGTAGACTCAGAACTTCAGTTTGGGAAGATGAAAAGAGTTTTAGAGATGAATGGTAGACCAGTTGCACAGCAATGTGAATGTACTTAAATGCCACTGAACTCTATAGGTAAAAATGATTAAAATGGTAAGTTTTATGTTGAGTATTTTTACCACCATAAAAAAGCACTGTTTTCGGGGGGGGGGGGGGGTGCGGGGTATTCAGCCTAAAGATGGGACTGGAAGTAGGCAAGAGAGGTACATGCTACTGGAGAAAAATTTAAGGACACATGAAAGAACTCAGTAATCAAGATAAATACTAATTTAATGCAATCTTTTAAACTTTTTTTGAGATAATTGTAGATTTGCATGCAATTGTAAGAAACAGTATTCCTGGGGTGCCCAGGTGGCTCAGTTGGTTGAGTGACTGACTCTTGATTTTGGCTCAGGTCATGATCTCAATTTGTGAGTTTGAGCCCCACATCAGGCTCCATGCTGACACTGCAGAACCTGCTTGAGATTCTCTCTCTCCTTCTCTTTCTCTCTGCCCCTCCCCTGCAAACCAAATAAATAAACTTAAAAAAAAAAAAGGAATAGTGCTCCTGGTACCTTTTACTCAGTTTCTTCCAATAGTAACACTTTACAAATCTATAGTAAAATACTGCAGCTAGGTTACTGATGTTGATACAGTCAAGATACAGAGCATTTCCATTTGCATAAGGTTTCCTCATGTTGCCCCAACTTCCCTCTTCCCACCTATAGTCTAAAAGATCCTCAAAGCCCCATCTCCCCATCTGGAGAATTAGAAGAAAAATGTGGTGTGATCCATTCCCTGAAACACCTTGTATCTCTGATGTTATTTCTACCTCTGGTAATGTGATTTACATATGCTTTACAAGAATAGTCTTTGGAAAACCTCTTTGCTAATAGGAGGACATTGTCAGAGTGATGGTTCCTTCCCCTTAAATCCTTCACTAGAGCACACTGTCACTGCTCGAATTTTGTTGCTCTAGATGCTGCCCTGATCCCTTGAGACAGACACTGCTTGTTGCATGCCCAACAGACATCTATGCATTTGCCTTTTCCTCTCCTAACAGAATCCTACTTTTATTTGTCCTCCTCTGAACATCCTGTTTGTAGAAAGGCTAGTCTCATATTTAAGTCCACAGAGAATTTTTTTTTGTCTCAGCCAATCATGAGGACCCATGTCTTTTGCTACTGGTGTAGACATAAACATGTGATAAAATTTGAGCCAGTGATACATAGGAACTAATGTCTGGAATAAATGGCCATCTTGCTATCACTCTGAAGACAAATGAAGCCCAGACATCCAGGGCCTACATTTGCCCTCTCTTTGGACAGGTGGTAGGTGATAGAATCAATGCCGTTATTATTCGATCTGATGGGATTGTAAGTTTTTTTTGTTACTTACAGCTAAGAGCATCTTATCTGATAGATCCTAATATCCTATTTATATAGGATATTAAGAATCTTTTTTTTTAATTTTTTTTTTTTTTAACGTTTATTTATTTTTGAGACAGAGAGAGACAGAGCATGAACAGGGGAGGAGCAGAGAGAGAGGGAGACACAGAATCTGAAACAGGCTCCAGGCTCTGAGCTGTCAGCACAGAGCCTGACGCGGGGCTCGAACTCACGGACCGTGAGATCATGACCTGAGCCGAAGTCAGACGCTTAACCGACCGAGCCACCCAGGCGCCCCAAGAATCTTAACTAAGAATACAGAACCTTCTGTATTCTTTTTCCTCAGTGACACTAGAGGTATATCTGATACCAAAGTCCATGTTTAGTCTCTCTATTGATCCATACACATGTTACCAATTATTATATTTTAGGACTATTTTAAAAATCCTTCTACAAATTCTTTTAGTATTTCTTCCAGGTATTACAATGGTTGGACATTTCCCTGGCTATCAACAGTTTGAAAACTACATGCTTCTTACTAGGAAAAAAATCCCAGCTGTCCTAGATACAAGTCCCCACAGGGGATTTGTGTAGACTGGGAAAAAAGCCTTACAGCTAATCAACAAAATGATACTGCATCACACTAGCTTCACCCTTGTCTGCCCACTGTGTTACTTAAATAACAAACACATGAAAGGACAAATGAGCTGATTCTCTAGGGTTAGCCAAGCAGGAGCAGAGCCTAAACCAGAGAAATCCCAGATTTACTCAGCATGGCCATATTTTCCTGGGGTGCTTTAGACAACTTACGGATGACACAGCTTCAGACCTTGGCTATTTTGGTTTAGTTACACATGGTGCAAGAAATTGCCACAAGGATAATGATCAGTTGGTATGAGTGTGGTTCTCAGTGCCTGCAGAGTTGCTTGTTTTCACTCTGTGGTGTTGGACCATCCTCATCCATTCCCCTTATACCTATAAACCCTGTTGGTCAGTCAACACAGGCTTTGTTAACATCCACAAAATGGAAGGAGAGAAACTAGTGTTTCTGAAACATCCATGGGCATGCAAACCACCTGCAATATTGTTCCAATGCAGATTCTGATTCATTATGTCCTGAATAGGACCTAAGTTCTGCATTGCTAACAAGTTCCCAAGTGCTGCTGATGCTACTCATCTGTGGACCACTTTGAGTAGCAAGAGTAGTATCACCAGTACCTGTGATTGAATTCCATGGGATTAAATTCAGGCCATGATGAGGTGGGGTTCCTTTTTGTTAGGGGGCTGGCATGGACCTGGTTAAACAGAATTTGTGGTCAGTCAGACCCTCCCCAGTGGATAGAATCATAATATGTGGAAAAGTAGAAGGTTTCCATGAGAGAGTGAAAAGGACTGAAGATGGAGTATGTCCTGGCATTAATAGATTCCCTGGTTTCAGTGGCTCCTGAAACCCTATTGAATCCATGAGGATTGATTGCTCAACACTTCATCAAATTGCCAGAGCCAATAACTTCTTCTCTTTGCTTAAGCAACTAGAGTTGGATTCCTGTTACTTACAACCAAGACTCCTAACAAAAATTGCAATGAAATAGCTAAGTAAATTATGATATGTCCCTGCAGAAGAATAATACAGCTTTCAAAGCATTTCAGAAAACACTGAGATGAGAAAATAAGTTTTGCAAAGTGCAATACCAATGTACATATAGAAAATAATAGGTATACAAATCTTGAAGAATATTAAAAGCCATTTCTCAAAAACATAAATAAATGGTGCTTCTATGGGCTGAATAATGGGCCCCCAAATATGTCCAATGTCCATGTCCTAATCCCTTGGAAAAGGGACTTTGCCAGTGTGATTAAATTAAGGATCTTAGGATATGGAAACTATCCTGTATTATCTGCATTGACCCAATATAACCTTAACGGTCCTTACCAGAGGGAGACAAGAGAGTAGAGTCAGAGGAGGTGATATGCTGACAGATGCAAAATGGAAGTAATGTAATTTGAAGATGGAGGAAAGGCATCTCAACCAAGAAATGTGGCTGACCACTAGAAGTTGAAAAAGACAAGGAAATGTTTTTGCCCTCAGAGCCTTCAAAAAGCCAACACCTTGGCTTTAGCCCAGTAAAACTGATTTCAGACTTCTAATCTCTAGAACTGTAAGGTAATAAATTTATGTGCTTAAAGCCACTCAATTTGTGGTAATTTGTTGGAGCAATAAGAAATAATAGTGATTGTCTCCATGCTTTCCTCTAACCAATGTGCTACTTTTATAAGAAACAACTTAAGGAATATTGCTCGATATAAAATAAGGGGTGATACTAATAATTTTTTTTTTTACATTTTAACATAGCTTGCTTGCTATTATATTCTAGGACTACAGAATACAATCACAGTACCGTCTTTTTTAAAAATATTGTTAATGTTTTAATATTTTTGAGAGAGAGAGAGAGAACACAAGTAGGGGAGAGGCAGAGAGAGAGGGAGACACAGAATCTGAAGCAGGCTCCAGTCTCTGAGCTGTCAGCACAGAGCCTAAAACAGGGCTTAAACCCACAAACTGTGAGATCATGACCTGAGCCAAAGTCAGATGCTTAACCAACTGAGCCACCCAGGCACTCTTATCAAAGTGCAGTCTTATTTCAACTCATATTTCAGGAGAATCTCACTTTGTAGTAAGAGAATTCTGACCCATCATTCCCTTGGAGAATCTCCAGATTTCTGCTGGTAATTATCCAACAGTTGGCTTAAAGTGCACCCCAAAACTGACACCTGATGAAAGCCAAAAGATCCACTAACACATTCAAGTCTCAGAGCACATCAAAGGCAGAGCAATGCCTAACATCACTTGGAATCTCCACTCTCCCTTCAGTGTATTCCTAGCATTGTGACTCTAGAATCACATTCAGAATCCCAAGAACAACAAATGGCATGACTACCACATGCATGCTGTAGTCTAGCGTAATATTAAAGATCTTGAAACTCTGAACGCTGCTCATGAAACAACTAAAAGAGGATGAAGAGTTCTGGATGGGCATTCCCATCCCCAGGCAGGGACCACTGGCCTCTCTTCTGAGGCCTCATGGCCCTCTGTGTATGTGTTTTTGGTTTTTGTTGTACTTTGTCCACGCTCTCATAATTATCTGTTTATGCATCCATGTCCCAAACTAGACTTTGATTTCCTCTATGGTAGGGTCTACGTTTGATTCCTTTTTTGATTTTCCAGTCTAAGACACTGCCTGGCATAGACAACTCATTTAATAAATGTTTGTTGAATTAAATTGAATCCTAGCTTCATAAACAGAACCGTAGAACTCATACTTACCCAAGATGATAATAATTCAACTTTCTTGAATTTATCTTCAAAGAACTTGCTAAAGTAGAGTAACATGATAACATCACGACCAACTCTCTTGTTGGGTTTGAACATGAGATTCCTTCTAGGGGAAACCTGTCAATCTCTGTTTAACTTGAGTCTAGATTTCAAAGGGTAAAATTCAGGTAGTACCCTGGACCTCCAAATGAGTTCATGATATAGGAGAGTTTTATCAAGTCCCCTATTTTCTCTTACCCAGGATTCATTCAAGGTCAATACTGGTTGATGACAGCTCTCTATCTTTCTCTTCAAGAGGCTTTGCTAAATGTGGATGGAGATATAAAGAAACTCAAATTATTGGTCCCTTGGGATCTTCTCAAGAGATTACTGAGTGGCTGGCTGGAGTTCCTTTAGCATAGCATAGAATATAAATGTTTTGGCTTCAGAATCAAACTGATCTGGGTTTAAATCCCAACTATAACTTTCAATAGCTGAAAGACATTGGGTGTGTTATTTTATCTGAACTTTATTTCTCTCAGTTAGAAAGTGAGAATAAAATATCAACTTACTGAGATTGTGCAGCATAGAGTTTCTATGCAAGTACTCAAAAACTACTAGTTACCATTGTCATGAATAATTATTATTCCACACAAGTGGCTCCAGAGAGGGTAAAGTGTGATGTTGCATACACCTACCTGGCCCAAACTTAGAGGACACATCTCCCTACATATTTCTTTTCTCTGATGTAGACCATCTAACAGTGAGGCCATAAGTAAAAGTGGTTTTATCTTGGTCCATAGAACTGCCATCATCAAACAGAGAAGACCAATACCTAACGGACAAATTGCTGTGATATTCCCATTCTCGGTAACTTTATGCTTATCTATGAAGTTCTTCCTCTTCTTTGGAAATGAAACCATGATTAATTATTTGTGTTCAGCCCATCCTAACCCAAGGCCACCAATATTTTAGGATTAAAAGTCTCAGAAGCACCACAGTTGAGAAATTTCTGTGTCTAGCTAAAATGGAGTAACAGGAACTAGATTTATTCTCCCACCTGAAATAACTTAAAAAACAAACTAATATATGAAACAATGGGTTTCAAGATATCGGACATCAGTGATGCTCCTTGAGAAATCAAAACAAAGGAGATGCTCCCTACAATTACTGTGACTTTCCACCTGGAGAGTTTCCAGGTTGCACAGCATGGAAAGGAAACCCAAGTAGAATTTATCAAACTTTCTGAGATGAAGAGATGAAGTTAGGAGTCCAGAGAGGACAAGGTGGCTAGAGTTCAGAGGACAGAGGACAGAGATGAATGAGCTGCAGAGAGCAAGCTTGGGAGAGCTACAGACAATGTCTCTTGAGTCCTGATCAGTACATATATGGAAATAAACTACCCAGACCAGGTAAAAAAACAAACATGAAGGAATTATCAGGAGCACACTTGGAATTCAAACAGGATCAAATAATATTTCCTGTTCTTATCAGCCAGAATAGAGAATATAACTCATAGGATATTGGGTAGCTACTCCAAAGAGTTTTGTTTCAATAGTGGGGCACAGTTTGCCTTACACTAAATACTGCTCTGGTGTCACCTAACAAAATTTTAAATTAAAGCTTTTAGTTTTATGATTTTAATCACTTTATGATTAAATGGTTTCCAAGTAGCTTAACTGCATTAAAAAAATCTCAAGAATATTTGTAGGAATACAAAAATATCCACCCACCCTACAAGGTACAATTGTCAATGTTTGACATCCAATAAAATATTCCAGGAATGTAAAGAAGCAGGAAAACATAACCTATGATAAGGAGAAAAACCAATCAATGGAAATAAACCCACTAATAATATATGGAATTAGTAGTAAGGGACATTATAATAGTTAATACTTCCCATATGTTTAAATGCTAGAGAAAAGATAGAGCACAGAGGCAAGACATGGAGGAAACTCAAATGTAGATCACTAAGTGAAAGAAACCAATATGAAAAGGCTATATACTGTATGACTCCAATTATGTGACATTTTGGAAAAGGCAACACTATGGGGTCAATAAAAATATCAATGGTTTCAGGGGATGAGAGAGTGACGGATAGAAGAGGCAGAGCACAGAGGACTTTTAGAGCACTGAACATGCTCTGTGTGATAGTATAATGACACACAGATATATTATTATATATTTGTCCAAACTTGTAGAATGTACAAAACCAAGAGCGAACCTCTTGGTAGACTATGGGCTTTAGATAATTATGATGAATCAATGTAGGTTCATCCAAAGTAAAAAGTGTGTCATCCTAATAAAGGATATCAATCGTTGGAGGAGACTGCGTGTTCAGGAGAAAAAGTCATATAGGAACTCTCTGTACTTCCCTCTCAGTGTTAAAGTCTTTAAAAAATAATAACTATCACCCTAGAATCCTACAGCTAACAAACATATATTTCAAACATGAAGATGAATAATGACTTTTTAGACAAACAAAAGCTGAAATAATTATTCACCAGCTAACTTGCACTATAAGAAATGTTAAAGACCTTTAGATAGAACGAAAGTAATATGGATGGAATGTGAATCTACACAGAGGAAAGAAGAGCTATGGAAATAGTGCTATGTAGGTAAATATAAAGACATTTCTCACTATTTAAATCGCTTTAAAATATAATTGACTGTTTAGATGAAACAACATGTTCTGCAGTTTATAACACAGAAGTATCTGATGATAATAGTACAAAGGCCAGGAAAGTTGCATATAACTGTATATAGTTGTAAAGTTCTACTACACTTGAAGAAGCAAAATACTTGTGGACAGCAGGCTGTGCATTATTAAAGATGTATAATGCAGAACCAATAGTAGTCACTGAAATAACACAATAAAGAGTAATTGTCAACAAACTGATAAAAGGGATAAAATAGAAACATAAGAAATACTCAATCCAAAGAATGAAGAAAACTAGGAAAAGGGGAAGAACAGCTGCGACAGGTAGAAAGAAATTTTTTTTAAATTTTATTTGTGAGAGAGCAAGAGCGAGAGAGAGCAATCAGGGGAGATGGGCAGAAGGAGAGAGAGAGAATCCCAAGCAAGCTCCATGCTCAACTCATAGCCCAACTCAGGGTTCAATCCCATGATCATGACCTGAGCTGAAATCAAGAGTCAGACCCTCAACTGACTAAGCCACTCAGGTACCTCGAAAGACATTTTAAAGTCAGTCTCGTTACTTAAGAAAAATCAATGCAGAGGATTTTTAGGATAAACTGCTCTGTATGATACCATAATGGTAGGTGCAGGTCATTATATATTCATCTAAACCCCAGAATGTACAACATCAAGAATAAACCCTGTTGTGGACTTTAGACTCTGGGTGATAAGCATGTGTCAATGTAGGCTCATCAAGTGTAACAAAGGTACCACCTGGTAGGGGATGTTAATAATGAAGGGAAGCAGGACACCTGGGTCATTCAGTTGGGTAAGCGTTGGACTGTTGACTTCAGCTCAGGTCATGATCTCATGGTTTGTGAGTTCGAGCCCCACATCTGGGCTCTGCGCTGACAGCGACTGAGGTATGTGGGGAAGTCTCTGAATTTTACATTCAATTTAGCGGTGAACCCAAAACTTCTCTAAAAAATAAAGTTTATTTTAAAAAAGAAAAGCAAACAGGAAAAACATGAAAATCCCATTTTATTCCTCTTATTTCCACTCCCCTGTGATAGCCTGATTAGCAACTTTTCCTTCTACTTTCTATCTATACACTTACATACCTTACATACGTGCATGTACACATATGCACATGCAGCTTTTTTGTTGTTTAAACACATGTGGAATATTATAGTATTGTTCTGATACTTGTTTTACCTTATGTGCCTTAAAGCTCTTCCTATGTTAATACATGTATCTTTACCTCAATCTTCTTAATGGCTACATAAATTCTATAGAAATGTGCCATATTTTATTTAGCTTTTAAACACTTGACTTTCATTTTCCAACTCATATTCTATAGTGTTTTAATTTTTCCTATAAATGTGTAATGCTTTGTATGGCGGGGGAGGAAAAGTTAAAAAACAAACACACGTAGGAGCATCTGGCTGACTCCATCGCAAGAGCATGCGACTCTTGATCTCAAGGTTGTGAGTTCAAACCCTATGTTGGGTGTGTGGAGATTACTTAAATAAATAGAACTTTAAAAACAAAAATACCATCTCTCGGGGCACCTGCGTGGCTCAGTTGGTTAAGCGTCCAACTCTTGGTTTTGGCTCAGGTCATGATCTCATGTTCATAGGATCAAGCCCCAAGTTGGGCTCTGCGCTAACAGCTGGACCCTGCTTGGGATCCTCTCTCTCTCTCTCTGCCCCTCCCTTACTCGCTGTCTCTCTCGAGATAAATAAACCTTAAAAAAAAATTTTTTTTAAATACCATCTCTCAAGAGCTGGCAGTCTGGACATCCTCAAGCACTGGAAATGCCACAGTCCCTGGCACCCCAAGAATTTTAGTCATGCCCTTCCTCTGAAGGCAAGTCATTTCAATCATTTCACATCCCTCAAATTAGACCCTCCAGTCCTAAAGGCCTTAAGCTACATGTGAGTTTTAAGAACACTCAACCTGTTGTAACCAATCTTGTCATTTATAAAACAAGGTTAATAATATTCATGTCATAGGGTTGTCATGTGAGGAGACGGCACACGTAAAGGGCAGCCCCTAGGATATATAGCTGGCTGTCTCCCAAGAAAACCAGAAACTACAGAAGTGAAGTCTAAGATTCTTTTTTATCTTTCTTAAATTATTTTAGATTTAATGTACACAAGAATCATAATCACCTGGGGTGCTTATTAAAACCGTACATTCCAGGCCTCACCTACAAAAGTTTGTATCTAGTTGGTTTGAGTGAAGTCAGGAATCTGCACGGTCAGCAGGTGACGCTCCGGGTGTTGCTGACACAGCTGGCCCATAGACCCCGCTGGAGAAACTGTCGGGCTCCACTGGAGCTAAGTCAGAACAGGAGCTACTATGGCTGCTAGAATGATGCCCAAACTTAACGAGGTGAAAATGAGGAAAAGAGTGGTCCAGCTCGCATTTTAGTCCCGTTCTGTGACTTCATGAGGAAGGGCATGAAAATACTCAGACAAGAACACCAAAGGGCAGTTAATCTTGAGCAAATACTGAGGATGTAACCTAGGAATGCGTTAAGTCTCTTACATTTCTGGCCTAATACTAAGAAGTCTTTAGAGATGACTTATGTAATGGCTGGGGATATGAAACCAAGGCTACTGGCCCCTGATCTTAACCG